>NW_005842411.1:803744-811930 GCF_000455745.1 Alligator sinensis | reverse complement strand
TCTCAACCTTCTCTTGCGGAGGCTGAAGAGGTCCAGGTGCCCTAGTCTCTCCTCATAGGGCTTGGCCTGCAAGCCCTTAACCATACGAGTGGCCCTTCTCTGGACCCTCTCCAGGTTATCCACAACCCTCTTGAAGTGTGGCACCCAAAACTGCATGCAGTATTCCAACTGCAATCTGACCAGTGCCCGATAGAGGGGAAGTATCACCTCCTTGGTTCTATTTGTCATACACCTGCTGATTCACGATAAAGTGCAGTTAGCTTTGCTGATGACTTCGTCACACTGACAACTCATGTTCATCTTGGAGTCCAGTAGGACTCCAAGATCCCTTTCCGCTTCCATGCTACCAAGCAGGTCATTTCCTAGGCAGTAGGTGTGCTGGACTTTTTTCCTCCCTAGGTGCAGCGCTTTGCATTTCTCCTTGTTAAATTGCATTCTATTGTTTTCTGCCCATTTGTCCAACCTGTCCAGGTCTGCCTGTAGTTGTTCCCTGCCCTCCGGTATGTCCACTTCTCCCCACAGTTTTGTATCAGCCACAAACTTTGATAGAGTACACTTCACTCCCTCATCCAAGTCACTGATGAAGATATTGAAGAGTATCGGTCCAAGGACCAAGCCCTGTGGGCCCCCACTGCCCACATACTTCCAGGTTGATACCGACCCATCCACAACCACTCACTGAGTATGACCCTCTAGCCAATTTGCCACCCCCCGGACTGTGTAATCATCCGAGTCACAGCCTCTTAATTTGTTCACCAGTATGGGGTGGGATACCGTATTGAAGGCCTTCCTGAAGTCTAAGTAAATTATGTCTACCCCTACCCCTGTTTCCAGGTGTTTTGTAACCTGGTCATACAAAGAGACTAGATTAGTCAGGCATGATCTACCTGCTATGAACCCATGCTGGTTTCCCCTCAGCATAATTTTTCCTGCTGGGTTCTCACATATATGAGCCTTAATATTCTTTTCAAAGCCTTTGCCAAGGATGGAGGTGAGACTGACTGGCTTATAGTTGCCTGGATCCTCCTTCCTCCCCTTCTTGAAAATAGGGACCACACTGGCCCTTTTCCAGTCCTCCAGGACCTGGCCTATGCGCCATAAGCACTTAACTATTCTTGCCAATGGCTGTGCAATGACATCAACCAGTGCCTTCAGTACCCTCAGATGGAGCTCATCCAGGCCTTCTGACTTAAATGCATCCAGTCCTTCCAAGTTACTCTGCAACATCTCAGAGTCAATGCTTGGTAGTCTGGCACCCTGCTCTTGCCTGTCTACAATCCCATTGTGAGACTTGTCTTGCCCCTCGTTTAGGAACACTGAGGCAAATAACTCATTGAAGAGTTCAGCCTTGTCCCCCCTGTCTGTCACCAATTGCTTTTGCCCATTCAGTAGTGGTCCTATACCACCCTGGGCCTATACTTTCAGCTGCATTTATTTCTTCCTGGGATTGGGATCTAGTCAGACCTCATAAAATGAATTTGACTAGTAATTGGATGGGAAACCTCCCAGAAAAACCAGATGATGCAGGATTAGTGTTAATTATTCATTAGGTGAGGTTATGCCTGATGGTTCAGTGTCCCATCAATAATATAGAATATGGTATTTGAAGATGCTTTTTGACATACCACAGAGGCATTGTATGATGGATAATCAAACCTCAGATGATTTTCAGCCATTAAAGCATAACATTGTTTGTAAAATTTATGGATGATGTCAGCTTCTGTCACAGCCTTTCTAAAACATTTTGAGATCTATCCTACAAAACACTTTGGCATTGGTAGCATATAAAGAGAAGTGCATGATATGGAAAGTCTGAAGTTGCTTTAGTTGCCTTAAGAATAACACAGAGAAAGGGTATTGGAATATGTACTAGTGTCCAAGTCAGTTAGCATTGGGTATCTGAGTTCCCTCATTTAAAATTTAAACCAAAGGCACCATCAGAGGAAGCAAATAAAAACAAAATATGGAGAGAAAAAACATAACAAAATAATAAGAATAAAGAGAAGAGCAAAAACGACCAACGTGACCTTGTGGAGAAAACTTACCTGAGTCGGAGGAGAGGTGGCAGGATGCCGCACCAGCAGCTGATCACAGCAAAAGTGAAACCACAGTGGCTGGAGCTGCTGCAGGCAAAGATCAAAGGAAAAACCCATGGTGGAGCTGGAAGGAGCCAGGAACAGCTCCTATGTCTCCCTGGGCACGCTTTACAAAAGCGTGATGGGGTGATTGGCTAGGTGGATGCCTGGCACCTAGATAAAAGGCCCGGCAGGAAGGAAGCCAGGGGGACTGGAAGCAGTGTCCCCAACTGGCTCAGAGGAGCCAGAACACCCAGGTGATGCTGGTGAGGAGATGTGGTGGCTCCCTTGGAAGGGGAGCATGATGGGAATACTGGGCCAGTGAGTGCCCAAGGAGTCACTCAAGGGGCCGGCAAGGACAGATGTTGGTGGTAGCAGTGACTGGGACACTGGCTGAGACAATGGGGATGGAACCCTGATGCAGATGACAGGTGGCAGGTAGTGGACTCTGGGAGGAATTAACACATCAAGGAGGGTTGAGGCCTGGGTGGAGTCAGATGCCACATAAGCCGAGAGCAAAGAGGGGTCATGGGGGACGGTCGGTATGAATACCACCAGTAGCCAATGACCGCAGCCCCTAAGGTACTGAGCACCAGGGAGGGTCAGAACACCAGAGGATAGTTATGGAAGGTTACAACTTGGTGCATTGGCCAGGAACAGAGAGACAAGGGTGACCCTGGAGGCCAATACAACTCTGGAGATGAACCTAAACCCCCAGATTGATTTGCTAGGTCAAACATTGCATGCAGTATCTAAGGTGCTGGAGGTCCAACAGCAACAAACCATAAAGCAACAGGAGTGGATGGGTCAGAACTGGACCGCTTTGCGAATGTATTGTATGACACTTGAAGATGACATAGAAGCCTACTTCAAATCATTTGAGAGGACAGTGATTCAGACAGGGCTGGACAGGCTTCAATGGGCTAGCCAGCTTGGGTCACTAGTAGTGGGCAAGGTGCAGGCCACTTATTGGGCCTTACTGCGGGAGGGAGTCTACGACTATGAAAAGGTTAAGGCAGCCATATTACAGCAGTTAGAGCTCAGCCCAGACCACTATTGTAAGTTATTCTGGGCATGAAAGAGCAAGGAAGACCACAGACCCAGGAATTTGATGCAGTTATTAAAAGATCTCTTGGATAAATGGGTTCCACCAGAGAAGGTTGATTGAGCAACCCTGTCTGACCAGATCCTGCTTGTACAGTTCATAAAAGATCTGTACGAGGACACTCAGCTATGGGTGCACTGGCACCTTCCTCGGACAGCCACTGAATCCTTAAGAATAGAAAATGCCTTCACCGCCTCAGAGGGGGAACCACTTAGAGAAAAAAACTACAGAAGTGCAGGGACTATGCCTAAGAAGGAGGATGAGCCTCGGCGGGGGCCTGTGTGCCATGTCACATGAGGAATCATATGTTATCGATGTGGCAAGACTGGACACATTTCTCAAAAATTAACCCTAGGGGCCACAGAAAAATGGAGACCTGCTGGAGGGGCTATGGGGTTGAAGGAGTGACATGAGACCCATGAACTGACTGAGGAAATGGACTGTACTTTTGGGTTCAGCAAAGAAGTAGAGGGGTGGGACCATCCTATGGTGACAGTGTGGGTATTGGGTAAGCCACTTCAGGCCATGCTGGACAGCAGTTGCTTCCAGACACCAATATGGGCAGGGGCAATTCCTGAAAGTGTTATTGCGTGGTGGCCCCTGGTCAGGATGTGTTGCATACATGGTGAGATGGAACAATATGAAAGGGGCTTTGTGGATGTGAGGATCACCGGTCACAAGAGCAAATTACACATATGATTTGCCCCATAGTTAGATGGCCAGATGATTGTGAGGAGGGATTGGCCACCACTCTATGAGGTATTAGAAGTGTGCAAGGAGGAGATAAGATGTAGAATATGGCCCCAGGGGGAAGGTTGGATAGTGGAAGAAGATTCAACTTTGTCCGGCAAGCAAGAGTGGTTTAGCCTTGGGACAAACACTGAAGGTGTGCACTTTCAAATGGCCCAAGAGGAGGATGATGAACCAAGGAGGATCCAGGAGATGGAGGTTGCTTGGGTAGAGGAAGAGACCAGACGGCCCTGAATGGATGTAAGTGATGCATATTTTTGGGTACATAAGGGTTTGTTATACTGAGCGAAGAAGTGTCCGGTCTAAGTCTAGTGGACCTGACAGTTAGTAGTCCCTAGAAGGCTCCTCCAGAGGGTATGGAGTTTGGTACATGCTAGCCCAATGGGTGGTCACCTCAGGGTGGACAAAACAGTGACCAGAATTGGGCAATTTTTTTTTTGGCTGGGGATGATGGATGACATTACATGGCGTTGTGAGGCCTGTCCAGAATGTCAGAAGGTCCAAGAGAGAGAGCTCCCATGGGCACCATTACAACCGATACCACTCATTGAAGTACCCTTCAATTGAACAGCAGTAGATGTAGTGGGACCCTTAACAAAGAGTAGCACCAGACACCAATATATATTAGTCATCATTGACTACACTACGCACTACCCAGATGCAATACCACTGAGATCGGCAATGACCCCAAGAATTGTGGAGGAATTATTAAAATGGGTGTCCCACGTGGGAGTTCCAAGGGAAATAATTACAGATCAGGGGATGAATTTTATGTCTGGAGTTATCCAGGCCATGTGTCAACTGTTGAGGATACGGCAACTCCGTACCTTGGTGTGCCACCTGCAGACTAATGGGCTGATGGAACACCTGAATGGTACAATTAAATGACTATTGTGGCAATGTGCCCAGGATGAACCAAGGAGGTTGGATTTGATCCTAGTAAACTCTCCTCTTCACTCTGAGAGACACCCCGCAGGCATCCATGAGGCTGTCCCCATTTGAATTAATATATGACCATAAACTGCAAGGGTTGTGACAAGGGATAAGAAAGGAATGGGAAAATGTGGGGCGACCAGAAGTCAGGGTACAATGCTGCCAACAGGAAATGATAAAGCAGCTGGTGAAAGCTAGACAGCTCTCTCAGGAACTCTTGGCCAAGGCCAGCAGAAGCAACAGTAGAAGTATGACAAAGGGGCTCGCACTAGAGATTTTCACGTCAGAGATAAGGTCCTCGTGCTATTCCTCACTACAGCTGACAAGTTGTTGACGCAATGGCAAGGCCTGTTCAAGATTGTACGGCAAGCCGGGCCTGTGGACTACAAAGTCCATTGCCCTGGGCATAGAAAAAAGTGACAAATCTACCATTTCAACTTATTGAAGGCATGGTGAGAGCTGGAGGGTTGGCTGTTGAGCCCAGAAGACCTGTGGGAGGAATAAGGACCTGAGGCAGGGGAGTTGCCAAAAGGGCAGGAACCAGGTGGCCAACTAGCATATGAACCAAAGCTCAACACCTGACAATGTGACCAGTTAAGGAGGTTGGTGGCAAGGTTTGGTGAAGTGTTTGACAAAAAGCCCAGCCAGGCCCAAGGAATACAGTGTGAGATCCATACACCGAAAAGGACCATTGTGTGAGAGAGGTGGAGGCCTATTCCCCATCACTGTCAAGAGAAGGTCTGAGGCAAACCATGAAAGATGTTAGCTCAAGGGATCATGATGCCTTTGCGCAGTCCCTGGCAAAGCCCGATGGTAATAGTGCCGAAGAATGACAGTACACTGAGGATATGTATCAATTTTCAGAAGATTAAACAAGTCACCAGATTCGATGCCTTCCCCTTGCCACATGTGGAGGAGTTGCTAGAGTGGATAGGACAGGCTTGGTATATCTCCACTATTGACATGGCCAAGGGATATTGGCAGATCCCCATAGCAGAAAAGGACCGTCCAAAAACGGCCTTCAGCACCCCCGAGGGCTGTTTGAGTTTATGAGACTGCCTTTTGGCCTGCACGGGGCCGCAGCAACCTTTCAATGGTTGATGGACCACATTCTAGCCCCACACACAATGTACACAGCTGCATATATCGACAATGTATTAATTTACTCGCAGACATGGAACCAGCACTTACACCATGTAGGAGTGGTGCTACAAGGAATATGCCAGATGGGCATGACGGTCAACCCCAAAAAATGTACCTTAGGGGTGCAAGAGATGAATTATTTGGGATTTAGAGTACGGCAAGGTAGAATACACCCTCTAGCTAGTAAAATAGATAATAATAAAAAGATACCTGCCTCCACAGACAAAGCAACAGATGTGGGCTTTTCTAAGACTGGCAAACTATTATAGGAGGTCATCCCCAGCTTCATGGAAAAAACCATGGCACTAACAGATGCCATAAGAGGGAAGATACAGGGCCCTATTGGATGAACTCCTGAGATAGAAAGAGGTTTTGAAGACATCAAAAGATATTTGTGTAGCAAGGTAGTTGTCATAACACCTGATTTTTCCAAAATTTTCATTCTGCAGACAGATGCCTCTGAGATGGCCATAGGCATGGTGCTTTGCCAGAATAAAGCGGGTGTAGAACTCCTGATAGCTGACACTAGCCGGAAATTAAATGACGTGGAAACAATCAAAAGGGAGTGCCTGGCCATAAAGTGGGTGGTAAAATATTTTAGATATTATCTAATGGAGCGAGAGTTCAAGCTAGTTACCGATCATGCCCCTTTACAGTGTCTGAATAAATTAAAAACAATAATGCCCAAATAAAGTGCCGTTACAGCCATTTAAGTTTAGAGTGAGATATCAACCAGGGACGTCTAACCATGTTGCTGATTTCCTGTCAAGGTGTGTTGAGACAGAAAGGATGGATGAGAAGATGCCCCAAGGCAACTTAAACGGGGGAGTATGTGGAGAAAACTTATTTGAGTCAGAGGAGAGAGGCAGGCCACTGCGCCAGCAGCCAATCATGGTGAAAGTGAAACCATGGTGGCTGGAGCATATATCAAAGGAAAACCCACAGTGGAGCCGGGACGAGATGGGAACAGCTCCCGTATCTGTCTGGGCATGCTTTATAAAAGTGTGCTGAGGGCAATTGGCTGGGTGGATGCCCAGCACCAAGATAAAAGACCCGGTAGGAAGGAAGCTGGGGAGACTGGAAGCAGTGTCCCCAACTGGCTCAAAGGAGCCAGAACACCCTGGTGATCCTGGTGAGGGGATGTGGTGGCTCCCTTGGAAGGGGAGCAGAACGGGAACACTGGCCCAAGGAGTCACTCATAGGGTCAGCGTGGACAGAAGTCAGTGGCAGCAGTGACTGGGAAACCAGCAGAGACCACGGGGATGGAACCCTGATGCAGATGACAGGCAGCAGGTACCGAACTTAGGGAGGAAACAACGCATCAAGGGAGGTTGAGGCTGGGGTGAAGTCAGGCACCGTACAAGTCGAGAGCAAAGAGGGGCCATGGGAGACACTTGGTACAAATACCACAAGTAGCCAACAACCACAGCCCCTAAAAACCAAGCCCCAGGGAGGGTCAGAACACTGGTCCTGATGGACAATATTAGCATTAGGCAGGGTGTAGGGGAGGTGAAGCCCTGAGAAGAAATAATCACAAGGACGACCAAGGGCAGGACCAGACATTGTCCTCCCAATAGGAAGCTACTTACCATCGAAGATGTGGCAGGAAAGACCCCTGGGGAACTGACCTGAGGCCCCTCCCAGTAGCCTGGCCGTAAAACCCAAGAAGCCACGGCAACATTTGAGAAGAACCCAAACGCACAACGCTCAAGGGTAGGCATGGAAAGTTACAGACCTAATGAAGAAAAATTTCTGGAAATGTAAGAGCTGGTAGGGATCTCTGGGCCAGGTTTCTATTAACAAAGCTAAACATCTTTGGGCTTTTGTACATGCCACGTTTTTTGTCCTTTCTTGTGCTGCAATGGTGCGACTGTTTGCACAAGTGGGTTTTCTAGATGCTTTTAAAGTCTTTCTCGTGTATTACAGTAAAACTCCTCGAATGTAGTTTAGTTTGGCTTGCTGCAAATTAAAGTGTCATGTCCCTGGTTTCATTGTGTGCAAACACAGACACTCAAAGACATGTAATGAGCCTCTTTGTCCACCAGATAGTGCTGCCACTTTTTTGTAGTTCACCCGTTTGAATTGCTTCCACTTTTGAATCTTTTCCGCTTTTCTTTTTCTTGTGCCATTTGCTGGCTCTATGCTCCCACAGTTGCATGGCAGGCCATGGGGTGGCGGAA
>NW_005842411.1:760121-803713 GCF_000455745.1 Alligator sinensis | reverse complement strand
GTTGGGCGGGGGGGGGGGGGGGGGGGGGGGGGGGGGGGGGGGGACACGACAGCATTGGACCATCCCACTCTCCTGCAGTACCAGCCAGGGACTTGGCTGAATTCATTTGAAACCCAAGTGAGTGCTAACACTGATGTGACACTCCAAAATAAACAAGTTTAAATTTTATAAACCTATTTAATTTAATGAGAATTAAATCCTGTGGCATGTACAGGTGCACTCTGTAAACATCAGGGATGCAACTGTGACCATCAAATAGATAGGGTCAGTGATGGCGCTTGTAAGTCAAAATAGGTCTTAGGGCTCACAGAGCAAGCCTTAGATGTGGGGTGGACAAGGCATCCATAGTTAAGGTCAGAAATGTGGCTGGGAGAGCTCTCTGGGAAGGGTTATGGTTTAGCCTGGTAGGGATCTGTGGACTAAGATTAGACTTATGGCTAGGGTTATGATTGCAGGTGCTTGGGTTTGCAGAGTTAAGGCTAGGGTTGGACTTGGAATTGAACCCTATCTAACCTGGGGTTCATGATGTGGTTGCAATCCAGTTTTGTTTAGGGTTGGGGCTAAAAGTAGTGCTGAGCCTTGTCATGCCAGCTTTAGAGATTGCTCATACCACGCTAGAGATAGAGGTTGGGCTGATAGATATTGTGGGTTAAGGCTAGGGTAGTAAGTGGTAGGGCTAGGGTTACATTGAGGTTACTGGAGATCACTGTATAATTGTTAGGGAGGTTACTGCAAACTGATGCAGAGATAGAAAAGTTTTTGTGCATTCTAGAGCTGCTCAGGTTTGACAAGCAAAAGTTAGAGATTAAAGTGACAGGGCACCTTAGTCTCAAATAAGGGTAATATCTGATAGGGTCTCCAGGCTGGAGTTCTGAGACAGCTAAAGATTCCTGTGTGCATCAGAAATACAGCTGTGAGCCCTCAAAAGTTAGGGAAAATGATGTGGCAGATAGATCAAAAGAGTCAATACTCAGATGATGAAAGCTTGGTTCTGAGGCTAGGGCTAGTATTGAGGCTAGAGTTAGGATTTGAATTGCTGGGGCTTGTAGAGCTAGGGTGAAGGTGATGAAAGACTAAGTTCATCATATAGGACTAAGTTTAGGGCTGTGTGTGGTAGGGTTCTGCAAGTTACATTTGTATTTCAGCGGCGTAGGGTTCCAGAACTAAGAGTTTGTGTGGATGAAACTGAATCTCAGTTTCTATGATATGCTTTGTGTTTGCTAGGGCTGTCCAGGTCTGGGTTAGAGTTGAGGCTAAGGTTAGAGATGTGCAGTTTCACTAAGCGAGGGTCAGGGGCTGAGTTCATATGACACACTGAGCTAGGGATGTAAGGTATACGATGGTTAATTATTGTATAGATCAGAGACAGACATTAATGTCATACCTGCTGCATGACTCCCATTAATTGTTCCAGGGTCTCTTGCTTTTTCATACTAGTCATACAATGTGTTATTAAAGAGAAAGGATTACTTTAATGTTTAAATATGTATCACATCACAGCAAAATGAGTTCAGTGAAATTTTCATAAAAATGAGACCTGGTAAATCATACTTGCTTTCACTGAGGTTCATCATAAAGTCTGTTGACATTTAGGATTAGGTCTGAAACCCTAAACCAGGAGAGTAATATTTCCCAACTTAAGGATTCCTTGTTACCCTCTTGAGAGTCAACACCCTTCCTGAAGAAATAAAACTGGAGGCACAGGTAGGAGGGAAAATAGTCTGTGCTGAAAAGTGCATATCCTCACTTTCCTTGAAGACACCAAAGTGTAGCAGAACATTAAGGTTCCTTAAAAAAATATAGTGTCCTCAACTATTTATAGACAGTACTCTCTTATGGCTTTATTCTCACATGAGTCTAAGTAATTTTTCATGAAATAAGTGAAACAAGACAGCTTCAGTGTCCAGGACCATCTAGGAAGAAGTCTGAAAAAAATAAAGGAATACAGTACAGTAACAAATTCACTTATCACAAATATTTTCCCAGTTGCATGCAAACATATTTCCAGTTTCTGTGTAATAATGAGGTTGGAGCTCAGTAGAAATTCATGGATCATACAATCAAAACCAAAACCAAATCCACCAATAAGATTCACCCACATTTATGTAGACCACAACCAGTAGTTTACACAGCTTTGTTTAAGAATATCATGCAGGGTGAGAGAGAAATATGAGCTCCCAAATAATTTTTCTGAGACTCTAAACTTATTCCTTATTGACCACCAAGCAGGCATTGAAGGCAAGAAGCATTTGTCACCTCAGGGTAAAACATATCACATACATTTCCAGTAGGCCTGTGCAAAGTGGAAAGTATTCACTTTGGATTCAGATTCAGCAATTTGGAGGGACAGTGATTTGATGCAGTGATTTGAATCACTGTCCAAATTTGATTCAGCTGAATCCAAATCCAAAGATATTTAGTGCAAAATCTTATTCAGCCACAGACTATACAAACAGGTAATGCAGATGGGAGCAACTTGGGGAGCAGCCAGATGAGCCCTGGCTTGAGCTGGCAGCCCTGGGAGAAGCTGCAGCTTGTCCAGCTGCTCCCCCTTCCCGCACATGCCAGGGCAAGGCAGGCAGTGCTGGCAGCACTGGGAGAAGCTGTGAGGGCCAGGAGGAATGACTGGAGAGCTGTGGGATCAAACTGGGGAATTGAACCGGGAGCTGGGGGGAAGCCCTTATTCATTCCCCAGCCCCTGATCAGCCTCCCTAGCTCCCAGTTTGATTCCCCAGTTCCTGGTACAACACCCACCCCTCAAAAAATGCAGTTACCATAGTTATTTGAAACATCTTGGCTTTCAAAAAATAAACTGAAATTTGTCAGAGATCACTCCTTGAATAATGTGTCATTGTATGTGGGAAGGATTACAAAAAAAAAGTGTTATAAGGGTTTCTCTACTAACCTCTCTCAAAACACTTTTTCCTCAAGAATATAACCAAGTAAGGGGAAGATTATGCATTTTATGGCCAGTTACATTTGGTTACTGTCCACACACACTTACTATAACATCTCCATGTGCAACATCCTTCCTGGGGTGATCTATTGCATGGAAAAGGGTAGACATATTGGGTCTGTAATGCATGCCCAAGGGAAAAGGATTGGAACATCCCATTCCAAACTGAAGTACAGGGACTTAAATTTTACCTGTCCCTGATGGGAGACTCACAGAAGGATCCTTGAAGATTCTTCTCTAACATATGTCCCTGTAAGAGCCAGGAGGAGTGTAGCCATAATTGACTGTGTGGGAAAGAAACTTACTTTATACTTTGTAAGATCCCTTAATGAATAAGTGGAGAAAAATATACAATATTTTTTTATTTCCTCCAATATCTTAAAAGAGTTGCAAAGAGTTATATATTTAACATTTTCAGACATAAATATAATTGTAAAGCTTAAAGTTCCACCTGCAAGTACAGCAGTGTTCCCTGGATTCTGATTCCTGTGCTTCTCATACAGACCATGGATCTCTGTGTGATTGAAGATGAAACTTCAAAATCTAATGATGGGCGTCTTTCTCATAAGTACCAATAAATGGTATTATCTGAAGACATTGTACAGTTTCCTGAGTGTGTACAAGCAAAGCCCTGCTTAAATTAACCCCTTGTAATGTTATGGCACATAATAAAAAAACACAATATAAAATACTGCAGGCAGTTTCCATGGCCTTCACAATATCTCAGAAAAATCCATGGGTTTATTTGTTAACGTATCATTTTAATGTGGCAGCACCTTAGTAGCTTTAACCAGGTTTGAAACTCTTCCCATTGTAATTTGAACTTTTCCTTAGATGGACAGACCTTCCTGTGGTATGTATGAGATTGGCTATTATTTATGGCCAGGTCAGATCCAATTTATTATTCAGAAGAGACAAACCGAATAAATGCTGCTTACAACCCTGGAATGTTTTCCTGTAGGCTAAAAGCTGTTAATGGAAGAGTCCCAATTTGCAGTACAGTGGGTGCATCAAACGAGACAAGATGCCAACCCTATTGCACAATGGGGACAGAAATGACCTGTGCACCGCTGGGTCAGGTGCACTTGTGGACGCACCCAGTATTCTGATGACAGAACTTTTTTTTTTTTTTAACAGATTTTGGAGCCACAGAACTTGGTGGCACAAAACTGATGGCCTTAGTCTTGGTGTCTTGATATTCTCAGCTTGTTGACAAGATTGTTGTATAACATGAAGAGTTTGTCAGTAGGACATGCAAAATTTTGCTGGCTGTTTCCTTTTGATGCTGTTTCAACTTGTTTCAAGCTTGAAACAGCAAAATTGAAATGAAATGAAGGGTTTTGAAACAGCCTCAGCCTTGAAATGAAATGAGTGAGGTCAAAATGTTTCAAAAATTTCAAAATGTTTTGAGTTTCAAAGCTCAAGCTGGGCATGTCTGCAGGGACACTGAAAGTAAGGAGAGGAAAGGAAAAGAGAGGGGAAGATGGGGGAAGGACTGTTTTCATATTGACTGTATAGCTGGCCAGTGACTGTGATCCTTCCCTGAGATTCCTTCCAATCCCAGTGCTCTGGAAGAGGGATGGAAAAACAACACAAAAGGCAGCATTGTTTGAACTGGCTTGCTTGGTATCTGACACTTACTGAGCTATCTTCCAGCAGCTCAGGAACATTCAACAACAAAGGCTACTACTATCATTGATTTGAATGATTTCCTACTTGCTAGCCTAGGAAGTGGGATTCCACAATACTTTTTACTTTCTTCTAGACCCTTTTATTTTATTATTATATTCATTGATTTATTCTTTTCAATTTTATAATTATATTGGATATTACACTATATTATACACAATAATTATACTGGATATTACACTATATATATAATATTTTACACTATAGAATTTATATAGGAGAGCAGATACATATATTTTTATTTCTATACATTTATATCTGGCAGCATATTATACTATAGAATTTATAAAGAATGCAGAGAGCAAAACTCTCCTGTGCTTTAATGGGGAAGCACCCAACACAGGAGAGCAGGGATAAGTAGGGAGGGAGGGAAAGAAAGAGGGTGGTCTTATTTACCTGAGGTGTCATAGCATTTTGCTCATCCAGCTAGGTGGTTAAAGGCTGCTCTGGTAAAGATTAGGCAGGGCAGGGGGAGTTATTCTGGCACCCGTCTAAGTTAGCACCTGGGGCTAGTAGCTAGCTATGCCACTTCTGTGTGAAAAATAATGGAGCACAATCCTTAAGTGTTAGCTTGGTGGTATCATTGTTACCCTCACTGAACATGCCCAAGGAGACCAAGCCTACATGCTTCTGCTTGTTGTCATGATGTCCCCCCAAGGGATGTTTACTTAAGACCTGATGCTGCATGTCCTGGAAATTTCAATTCCTGACACACACAGGATTGGGCCCCTAAAGCCCTTGGAGTGCCTGCTTGGGATTTGCCATTTGTGGTTTCCCAGGTATACATCAATGCTTTGGCGTGGTCCCAGGCCTGGAACTGCCAATCAGTTGACTGGCATTCCCAGCCCTGGGACTACACTGGAGTCACCTTTCCTTGCTCCCAGGGACATACCCTGAAGCTTCCCCAGGACACATCTCTGCAGATGGTAACACATCAACTGTTGTCCCACAGGATCAATGGGTGGGACAAAGATAAAAGTATTTCACCCAGCTGAATGGATCAACTGTGCCAAGATGCATTCCAGCCCAGCTGATCCATGAAGCCAGCCCAGGAATGGCTTTTAGAGCAGTGGAAGGAGGAGAGACCTGGCTCCCTACCACTCTAAGCCCTGAGCCTTTTGGTCCCTCAATCTCACTGTTTTTTCCATGCCCTGACTCAAAGAGCTCACATGCAATACTACTCCTGAGAGAGGAATTTTGGTATTTCTTGTTAGGGATAGTCAGTACAGCCTGAAATTTCAAGCTGACACATCTCTTGAATCAAGGAATTAATTGGGGCAAAGGCCACCCAGACCTAAGTTTTCTGTCTGCAGTCCAGCCTGAGCATCTGTGAGCACTCATATGTTATTCATCTGTTCTCTTTTCTGCCTTCCCAACTCCAGGCTTCATGAAGCTGGTCTGCTGGTCTCCATTTTCAGACTGTCCCAGCCAGTAACTGACACCACCGTTGTTCAACCTACTCTGTTCATTGCTTATTAAGCTTTCCTGGAGTCTCCTAGGCATCACCAGTAATCCCATCTTCATTGGGGTATCAACAATGCTATTCAATCTCTGTTGATACTGGAGGCCCCTCAACATCTCTTTAACCCATTATTTCCCCTTGGATAAGTTATCCAGGGGAAAATGGAAGCACAAACATTATTACAACACGAATGCTCTGAATAAAGAATAATTAAAATAAAATTCATCATGTGTGTTACATTTACATGCTCCAAACCCATAAATACACCTGTCAAGCTCCTCTGGGTGGCCTCTATGCTCACTCTTGAGACTTGAATCTCTGGGGTAGTTTGGAGTAGCTGCTGGAAATGATTCCAAAGCTTTTAATGTGTCAAAGCTTTAAAGCATATGAATAGAGAGGGAAAGCTAGTTTTCTTAGAAATGTCCTGAGATGTGCAGCCACTGCAATAAAATATATGCACAATAAAATACATGGCATGGCCAGGAGCAGTCTTCTACTGTAGACTGTAAAAGTGAAGAAATGTAATAGTTACTGAAGAAATGTAATAGTGGCGAGTGTGTGCCTACACAAATTAAGCTACTCTAGTTTTAGGCAGCAGTGGAGAAAGGGTCTCTATTTTAAACGTGGATATCTACAGGGACAATTATTCAGGGATCACCTTTTTAAGCACTGCTATTGATCTAGCTGCCAGTGCTGACCAAGTGTTTGGCCATTAGTCCAGGGGTCTGCAGTAGTTGCCTGTTTGTTTCCAACTACCATTGAAGGTTGATTACTTTAGGTCAGGTGCTCAGTAATTTGAATCTTCTGTTGCATTTCTTAAGGTAACAATTTAAGTGGTAGGGAATGAAAGGCTTCACATTCTTGTTGATCCCTACATAATTTTTCTATAATATTGTATTCAAGCAAAGAATTATACATGTTCATTACTTGCTCATATGTAACTAAAAATCAAAACAATGAATTAAATGCCAGCATCAATATTGTCAGTTGTAATTACTGTTTTGCATAGTAAATATGACCCTTTATGACAAAACTGATACTCAAGAAAGCTTCTGGAAGGAAGTACTGCCAGTGCTATTTGATCAATTTATCATCTTCTGCATTTTGTACCTTTCTGCAGTGCCTCAATTCTATCCAACAGTCTCAATTCTAGCTCAGGATATGGCTAGTATATTGCCAAAATGATAAAATATTTACAACACTGGAAAATTGGCAAATAAACATTCAGTAATTTATCTTTATCATTTCAATATCAGAACTTTTCCGTTCAAACTTGGTAAAAAATATAAAGCATAGAGTTTAAATTACAAATAATACATACATAAAATAATGCTACCTGTGGATTAATAACATTCTAAACAAATAATTTGCTAATGCAATCTTTCTCTTATTGGACTAACTAGTCTACATCTATCTGAACCATCCAGTTGATCCAATAAAAGGTACCGCTCACAGAAACTCTTGATTTTCATGTGTTTCGTGGACCATCATGACTACAACATCACTTCAACACTGTTTGGCAAGTCTAAATCTCAACAGAAATGCATAAGGCAAAGGCAAAGAATGGATAGAAAGGGTTTGCTAGAAAGCTGGGATGAGGAGCTATCAAAGGCTCTGGAGACATGACATTTGAAGCGCCAGAAAGAGCAAGCAAATAGACATATATACCCCTTGAAACACTTCCAAAACAGCAGAAACAACGTCCAAAAAATAACCTTGTAGGAATCACTGTTATTTAGACATGTTCCCATAGGTGGAAAAAGAAAAAAAAATATTGGTGGGGCAGGGGGGCTGTGTGTGCATACATGCCTACCCCACCATGGGAAAGTGTGAGGGGGGAGGGGAAAGGGCCATGGGAGAAGTGGCATTTCCCAGCCCCGGCCCCATCGCTGGCCCCATCCCCAGTCACCTCCCAGCCCTGACTGTGCCTGCCCTGCCTGCTGCACCAGCCATGGCTGCCTCCCAGCTCCAGCTGCACTGGCCCAAGCCACACCAGTCTGGACCTGGCAACCTCCTGGATGCCCCTCCCTGGCCTCGGCCACCTCCCACCTCCCAGCCACCCTGGCCCCAGCCCCAGCCCTGGCCCTGGCTGCCTCCTCACCCCAGCCATGAACCACCTGGGGAAGGCCAGAGCCAGGGTCCGGAGTGGGGCCCGCTTCAGCTGCACCACTGATGGAGGGGACGGAGCCCCTGGGACCTATGCACCTGCGCCATCCCATGTCAGCTCCTCCAGAGGTGCAGTTCCTCCTGCCTGGCAGCTCCTCCAGAGGTGCAGCACTGGGCAGCCAGGGGGAGCAAGTGGCCCCTCAATCTTTGTATGGGGTGAGGGTGGGCTGCAGCTGCAAGCTGGACTCAGCCTCTGCTCCCTGCCTCCATGCCTTGCCACCAGTGATTTGAAAGCGGTGGGTGCCGCCATGTGTGTCCTCCTGATGGGTGGGTCGGGCAACAAGGCACATGGTGGTCCCCACTGCTTTCAAAGCAGCATTGGTGAGGCATGGAGGCATGGAGTAAAGGTTGATTCCAGGTCACAGCTGTGGCCCGCCCTCACCCCATGCAAAGATCGAAGGGCTGGAGGAGGTGCTGGGCTCTGATTGTCACATGACCCAGCCTGGCGAGGGCCCCATTCACCATGAATAGGTCCTGGTCAGGCCAGGTTGCAGGACAATCGGAGCCTGATCGCTCATTCAGGGGTGTGGGAGGTGGTGGCTTCCGCTGCTGCATTCACTGTGGGGGAACCAAAGTGGGGGCACATGCTCCCTCACCCCACACCCCTGGATGAGTGGCCAGGCTCCGATTGTCACACAACCTGGCTGGCTGGGGCCTCATTCATGGTGAATAGGACCCCAGCTGCCTGGGCTGGGTCATGGGACAATCCCATAATTCACCCTCCCCCTACCCCACTCTCGCCTACAATGTGGGGGTCTTGATCTGCCCTCTCCCCCCACCCCCCGCCCATGGAAATTAAAAAAAAAAAAATACAGATTAAAAGAAATGTACCTGCCTGTGGCTGGGCCAGTTATGATCCTGGCTGTGAGTGTACAGGGTAGCTGAGTGTGCTCACCCCTCCTCTTCTGCAGCAGCAGCCTGGGGCCATGTGGTCTTAAGCCAATGCCTGCTGTTGCCCAAGAAGGCAGACCCATGTAAGAGAGTGTGGGCTAGTTGCTCAGAAGCCTGAGCTGAGGCACCCTCAACTGGTCAACACTGGGGCCAAGATCACAAGGGTGAAAAAGGACAGGGGCCCACTGTGAGAGATGCTCAGAGCTGAGGGCCTGGGGTTCCAACTGGCCTTGGAGGTGAGGCCAAGGCCTGTGTGGCCAAAGGTCCCGGGCGGGGGGGGGCACACCCAAGAGGGGGAAGAGTGCAGGGAGCTAGGCAGCTCAGAACAAGGGCAGAATAGGCCACCTAATTAGGAGGGTTGTAGTTGGGGTCCAGACTAGAAGGTTATGGGGCCCAGTGTGGGGCCGGATACATTAAGGGCTTAGATGTCATCTGTGAGGCATGGGCTGCAGTGTAGGGCAGGCTCAGAGCCACACTTAGTGCCCCCCTGTCATTGGGGTACAAAAATGGGCAGCCTCCTTTGTTTCGAGAGAGAGAGCAAGTTTCAGCTCTTCTCTCTCTCTCTCTGAGTCTTCCTCATGGCAGCTGCCTCCTCCTCCTGGGCAGTCCTTAACTTATATAGCTCTTATGACCTCATTTACCTGGTCCAATGGAGGCCAGCATCTGTTGGCTGTCAGCCAACCAATTTGAAATGCATCACTGGTTGCTGGGCAGACTGGCAGTCTCTAGCTCACCAGGAAGCCCAAGCCTCTCACCCAGGTATGTGATGCCAGTCACATAGGCATAGGAAGCAGGTTTTCCCCATCCCTCAGAAATGTGTCCAGCTCAGGTTACTTAAAGAGATAGGGTAAGCTGTGTACCATCTGCATGGCCCATACTAACCCAATTGTCACAGACCAGTGTTTTTGGGAAGAAACAGAAATCATCATGGGCTTCCAGTTTTGTCCAAAACACTAAAAAACAGCCAAAAGCAATACAAAGGTTTTTCATCATTAAATCTCTTTAAGACTTGAAAGTCTGCAAGTAACTACAATGGTGCCTTCATAAAAGCTCCCTGCTGTGCCCACAACTGAAGGCAACATTTAGAAACTCTGGAAAGGGTGTAATATTGCCATCCATATGGACTATGCTGAATCCATTCATTATATCACCCATCAATACCAAAACTAATCATGAGAGTGACATCAAGATCCGAGCCCTCCTAGACCAGAAGTGAAAGCTCATTCTGCCTGGCAAGATGACACCTCATCTCAGCAGAAGGTGACACATCTCCTCAAAGCCAAAGCTCAAAGGAGGATCCAAATCAAGGAAAACAAAAAACAAAAACAACCCCCCCCCAAAAAAAAAACCCCAACAACGGTGGCAAAATAAAGCCAAGAAGATTCATCTCTATACTGACAAAACTGACATGCATAGTTTCTTCTGGGCAGTGAAAATCATCTGTGCTTCAATTGTCCCTGGTCCTACTTTCATGCAATTACAGGATGATTCAATGCTCCTGAAAGACAATGAATCTATGAGCCGTTCCTGAACCGTGAGTTGACTGAGACAGAAATCACCATCGAGTCTCTCCCCCAACCAACCCTCCTATCTTAGCATAAGTCTGGTGTGCCATTAAGGAAACCAAGGCTACCTGACCAGATGGCATACCTGATGAAATCTTCAAAGGCTCAGAGCAACATACTAGTACTGAGACTGAATGAATTTATTCAATATAACTTTCTTCAAGAAAGAAGATAAATCTGTGTGTGGGAACTATTGAGGTATCATCCTTATTTCCACAGCAAAATCCTTACCCACCTCCTCCTCAACTCTCTTCTACCTCATGCTGAGGAAGTCATGCCAGAATTTCAATGTAGTTTGAGAAAAAATCTGTGGGGCAATTGATGCTATCTTTCTTGCCTGACAGGTTCAAGATAAGTGTCAGGAACAACACCAGGACCTGTACATGGCCTTTATTAGCCTCCCTAAGGCCTTTGACTCCATCAGTCATGAAGCCCTGTGGGAAGTATTGGCCAGATTTGGAAAAATTGAAAATTCTGAAAAATTACTTGAGACCCTAAGTCTTCTCCATTACCAGATGTTTGTGACCATTCTTTGTAGCAGATCAGAAACAGATCCATTTGTCATCCAAACTGTGGTCAATCACCCCAATTTGTTCTCCATTTTTGACTGTCATCCTGGTTCTCATTAAGGACCGCCTCCCTTCCAGAATCAACACTGAATACCAAACAGATGGAGGGCTTTTCAATGTGGGATGCAACTTGAAAACCAAAGTATTTAAAGCGACCACCCTTGACCTTCAGTATGTTGACACCTGCACCTTCCTTGTGTACACTGAGGAAAACCTCCAGACTTTACTAGATCTCTTTGCAGAAGCCAAACAAACTTTGGCTATCTCTGTCAACATCAAGAAAACTAAAGTGTTCTATTATCCTACTTCAGGCCATGAATGTGACCCCCTCCCCCTCCTCAAATTATCATCAAGGGAAAGATCTTGGAAGTAGTTGAGCACTTCCCTTACCTCAGTAGCCACCTCTCTCAGAAATTGAACATTGATGAGGAAATCCAGAGCAGGATACAGTGCACAAGCACCTCTTTTGGGAAATTCCTTCAGCATGTTTTTATTGATCACAATCTCCAGGAAACGGCCAAGATCCAGGTCAACAACACAGTCATCACTGCCACTCTCCTCTATGGATGTGTAATGTGGGTGACCTACCATCATCTCAAGAGCCTAGAGAGTTATCCCTGATGATGCCTCTGGAAAAAAACAAAACAAAATCACATCAAAGGGGAATAGCACCACACAAATGCCAGCATCCTTGGTGAAGCTAATTACAAACACTGAGTGTCACTGATCCTAAAGCACCAACTTTGCTGGACCAGACATTGTGTGAGGATGTCCAACTCTCAAATCCCAAAACAAATACTCTATTTCCAGGTTAGCTGCAGCATAAGATCTCACAGCAGCCAAAATAAATGCTACCAGAACATATTGAAGGCATACCTCAAGAAACCAGATGCTGACATCAAGAGGTGGGAGGAGCTGGCTGGTAACCAGGTGGGAGGAGCTGGCTGGTGATCTTTTCCCTCTATGCAACACTGGTCAGGCCACAGTTGGAGTAGTGTGATCAGTTCTGGGTGCTGCACTTCAGGAGAGACGTGGCCAGCATCGAGAAGGTTCGGAGGGCCACTCGCATGATGAGGGGGCAGCAGGGCAGACCCTATGAGGAGAGGCTATGGGACCTGAACCTGTTCAGCCTTTACAAGAGAAGGCTGAAAGGGGATCTAGTGGCCGTGTAACAGGTTGCCCTCCCCAGCGCCATCTTCCCTGTTAATCTGTGCCTTATGTGGGGTGCCCTTGGAGTCTGCTTTAGAGATCTTATGTCCCGCCCTCTACTGCAGCTGCCGTCTCTCCACAGCTTCGTAGTTCCTGCCTTATGACCGCTCACCCAGCTTCTCTGTGGAGCTCTCAGAGGCACTCCTTCCCCTTAGGCTGCTGTACCTCTTACTGCCACTCTGCCCAGGGTTTTATAGTCCTGCCCCTTCTGATCAGGTGACCAGCTGGCCAGGTTCAGCATTTAACCCTTTTCTTACCAGCACTCCATGCCCAGAAAGTTCTTGCCTTAAAGGGGCGGGCCTGCTTTCTGGTGACAGTGTTAGGGTTCCCTGTCACAGCCCCCCCCTTCTCTTTTGTCTGGGGTCTTCCCTTCCCCTCTGAACCCTTTTCCTCTTCATATTGTCTAGATAAAAAAAAAAACATCGGCACTTACATTCTTAATCCCTGGATGATGCTCCACCTCAAAGCAGTATGGTTGGAGACTGAGGGCCCATCTCATCCACTTAGAGTTATCGGTCTTCATGCTCTGGAGCCATCACAGTGGGATGTGGTCTGTAATTAATGTAAATTTCTGACCTAACAGATAATATCAAAGCATTTCTATGGCCCATTTGATCACCAAACATTCCTTTTCTATTGTCGCATAATTCCTTTCTGGCGGGTGTAACTGTCTACTAATGTATGGTATTGGATGTTCCTCTCCTTCCTCCATTTGGACTAACACTGCCCCAACAGCCCAGTTGGATGCATCTGTTAATACCATAAATGGTTTGTTGAAGTCTGGTGTATATAGTAGTGGCTGCGTACACAGTGCCTCCTTCATCTTTTGAAATGCTGCTTCTGTTCCTGGTGTCCATCTCACTTTGGTTGGAGCCGTTGCCTTCACCATTTCGGTTAAAGGCACCACTAAGTCTGCAAAATGAGGTATGAATTTCCTATAATAATTTGCCATTCCCAAAAAGGCTTTCACTTGTCTCTTTGTTTGTGGCATTTGATACTTCTTTATTGCCTCTACCTTGTCCACCAGAGGTTGGACCTATCCACTTCCTACCTGGAACCCAAGGTGCCGTGTTTCTTCCTTTCCAATAGTACACTTCTTTGGGTTGGTGGTTAATCCCACCTTCCTTAAGTCCTGCAATACCGCCCACAGTGCTGTTAAATGTCCTGGCCAATCTGCAGTATACACAATAGTGTCATCTATATACGCCGCAGCGTAACCCCCATGCAAAGCCAGGACTCTGTCCATTAGCCGCTGAAATGTCGCAGCAGCCACGTGCAATCCAAATGGCATGCATTGGAAATAGAATAGGCCCCATGGTGTGGCAAAGGCTGTCTTTAATTGGACCTCAGGTGATAAGGGGACCTGCCAGTAGCCTTTCATTAGATCCATTGTGGAGATATAGCTAGTTTGCCCTATATTCTCCACCATTTCATCCACTCTTGGCATTGAACTTGGCCACCATGTTTACCTTTTGGAAGTCAATACAGAGCCTAATTTTTCCATCTGGTTTCAGCACGGACACAATGGGACTGTGCCACTCGCTTCGGGACTCTTGTATTACGCCTTTCTCTAACATCATCCCAAGTTCCTCCTTTATTGGGCCTTGTAGTTGTTGTGGGATTCACCTCCAGTTCTCGCAGATCACCTGTCCTGGAGAGGTCCTTATTCAAGGTATCACGAGCCTCCCCGGGGACCTGTTGGAACACATCTCCATACTTGTGCACTAGTTCCCTTGCCTGTCATGTATGCTCTTCTGAGAGTCAGGGAGTCACTTCCTCTTCACTACCCCCTTCCCTCTCCCTCAGGGAGGGTCCTAGTTCGGGTTCATCTGGTTAGAGGGCCAAGTACAGGCACTCCCACTCTTGCCATGGCTTCAGCATATTGATGTGGGTGGTATATCTGTTTTTTCTTTTGCTTGTCTGGTTGATATACATCATAATCTACAAGCCCTAGTTGGCATGTTATTTCATAAGGGTCTTGCCATAGCACTAGTAACTTGCTCTCCTGATCTGGTAAGAGAACCAGTACGTGGTCTCCTACTTTGAACTTCCTTTCTTGAGCCCCTCGATTGTAATGGGTTGCTTGCCGCTCTTAGGCCTCCCTCAGATTTCCTAAAGCCTCCTTCCAGACCGATTCCAGGCATTCTCTAAGTTGTATTACATACTGAACCAGGTTCCGGTCTTTACTTTGTTGTTCTTCCCAGCTTTCTTTAACCAAATCAAGAATTCCTCTTGGTTGCCACCTGTATAACAGTTTGAAGGGGGAAAATCCTGTTGAGGCTTGGGGTGCCTCTCTTATCACAAGCAACAAGGGTGGCAACATCTGATCCCAATTCTGGGGGCTCTCTACCACAGACTTCTTCATCATCTGTTTCAGAGTCCTGTTAAATCACTCCACTAGTCCGTCAGTTTGGGGGGTGGTATACTGTGGTCTTTAGGTGTTTAATGCCCAGTGTTTTGCTTTTTAATAACTCTTCTGCTACCGTCCGCATAGGTACAGCCTCCAGATACCTTGTAGCATAGTCCAGGAGGACCAAAATAAATTGGTGCCCTGCACTGCTTCTAGGCAGTGGCCCTACACTATCCACGGCCACTCGCTCAAAGGGGACTTCCACCAATGATAGTGGTATTAACGGAGCTCTTGGAGGACGACTGGGGTCTACTTTTTAGCACACAGGGCAAGACGCGCAGTACTTGGCCACTTCCCGTATTAACCCCGGCCAAAAAAATCTTCCCCTGATGTGAACTTCGGTCTTGTCTCACCCCAAATGTCCACCCATAGGGAGTTCATGGGCTACCTTCAGTAGGGTCTTTTGGTATCACCGAGGTACCAACAATTGTATTACTTCCTCTTCCCCATATTTTCCCCATTCAACTCTATATAGAAGATCATTCCTCACCTCAAGTTGTGAGGTGGTCTGCATAAACTCTGGTCTTAGCACTTCCCCATTCCTCTGGGCTAGGTGTTCCTGGAAGGCATACCAAAACCCTTCTTCTCTGCTCTGTTCCAACCTGAAGTGTTCATCCTCCCACAACTGTGCCACGTTCACTTCCTGTTCTGCTTCATCTGATGGAGGTAGTTCAAGTTCACTGGTGAATGCCTTTATAGTATGAGCATCCCCAGATGCCACCTCAGACCCCACTGTCTTGCACCCTCCTTTCCCTGCTCCGACTGGTCTCCATCTGGGGCCTTCTACCTCTATTCTCCTCAGAGGCTTCCCCCCTAGTGCGACTAGGGTAGCATTGTGGGGTCGCCCCTCTCAAACTGTATGCCTGGGCTACAACTGTCAAAAGCTCCGGCCAGTCACATCCCAGCATCACCGGGTAGGGTATGTGCTCAGCCACTTTGACCTGCATTCAGCGTACTTTCTCTCCCACTTGCAGAGTAACCCATACTCAGTCTCGTCTTAGCGATTCCCCACACCAACTCTGAATGGTGAACTGGTCCGCCACTTCACTTTCACCTCTTGGTAGAATCTCTCTCCACACTATCATGTGGGATGAACCAATATCTAACATAGCTTCTGTTTTCTGTCCCTCAAGCCTCACATCTATGGTAAGTACAGGCTGTTCTTCTCTTGGCTCAGTGTAAACCCGGGCAACATACCCACAAGCGCCCATGGGAGGGTGCTTGATTTGTCGGTATGTCTCTCAACATCCTCTCAAGCAATGCCTGCTGTCTTTCTGCTTGTTTCTGCAGACCCTGGACCACTTGACATGTGAGTTCCAATCCCATTTGTAGCCTTTTTAAATCTGAGATTTGCGTCTGTCCCATCTTTTTCTTGGACCCAAGGGTTCTTTCTTTCATTTGGGTCAACCATAGTCTCAGTGTACACATTACCATGGGAAACTTCCCGGCCAATGAACCAATGTAACAGGTCGCCCTCCCCAGTGCCATCTTCCCTGTTAATCTGTGCCTTACATGGGGTGCCCTTGGAGTCTGCTTTGGAGCTCTTATGTCCTGCCCGCTACTCTTCTGCCATGTCTTGATAGAAATTATTGTTGATGTTCTTGCGAGCGGGAGACTGCTTATTGTATTCTGTATGTTGGGGTCTTTTGCCTACATGGGCCTGACCACTGTATTTTTCTAGCTAGGCCTCCCCGTCCAAAACCCACCAAACAGGGTTTGACTCCAAGGCTCTAGCCTTTTCCGGTGTCGGGCCTTGTTACAATTTGGCCCCCTGGTCTCTCACTGCACTTTTACTGGTGCTCGGGCTTCTGCGGCCCTGTTTCACACTGCACTGCACTGGTGCTTGGGCTTTCCATGGTCCTGTCTCACTCTGCACCCTCTTTGGCACTTGGGCTCTCTGCAACCCTGTCTCGCTCTGTGCCCTCTCTGGTGCTTGGGCTCTCCTCAGCGCTGTCTCGCTCTGCACCCTCTCTGGTGTCAGGGTCAGTGCACCCGAAATGCTGTGCCCTCTCTGGTGCCGGGGTCAGTGCACCCGAAATGCTGTGCCCTCTCTGGTGCCGGGGTCCCCACACTACTGTGGGTCCCCTATGAGGCCTCCTCCATCGCCTAAGAGCCTCACCCAAGCCACCAGTGTTAGTCAATAATCAAAAAGGAAAAAAATAATAACTGCCACCAGTCATATAATCAAGCAAAGCAGCAGGGCAGCTTACATTCACAGCCTTTGTGCTTCAGCTCCTGACTTTTGGCTACAGTCCTTGTTGTGGTGTGGCTGCCATCTCTTCACAGCTTCATAGTTCCCACCTTTGGATCACTTACCCAGCTTCTCTGTGGAGCTCTAGGAGGCACTCCTTCCCCTTTGGCTGCTGTCCCTCTTACTGCCGCTCTGCTCAGGGTTTTTATAGTCATGCCTCTTCCAGTCAGCTGACTAGCTGGCCAGGTTCAACCTTTAACCCTTTCCTTACCAGCACTCCATGCCCAGAAAGATCTGGCCTTAAATGGGTGGGCCTGCTTACTGGTGATAGGGTTAGTGTTCCCTGTTACAGGCCATCTATAATCTTACCAGGGGGGACCAGAGGGGAATGGGTGAGACCCTGTTCCCCTGATCACCTCCTGGAGTAACAAGGAATAACAGCCACACGTTGATTGAGAGTAGGTTCAGGCTAGACATCAGGAGGCACTACTTCACAGTCAGGCGGCCAGGATCTGGAACCAGCTTTCAAGGGAATTGGTGCTGGCTCCTACCTTAGCGGTCTTTAAAAGGAGGCTTGATAATTACCTAGCTGGGGTCATATGAGCTTAAGCCTACCAGGGGTCATATGAGTCTGGTATTCATTCCTGCCCAGGGCAGGGGGTCGGACTTGATGATCTGCTCAGGTCCCTTCCAACCCTACATCTATGATCCTATGAACCATCTCTAATGGCATTGTGACCTCAACAAGGCAGTAGTCCACTTCAAAGTAAAATGTCTTGTCCTTGAAGCAAAATAGAGAAAGTTCAGGAAAGACAATGAAAGAACACCTGGCCTGCAGCCTACATCTCAACTACTTTAGTGCAGAAAAGCCTGCAACTTCTGCAGGCATATCTGCTGCTCGATTGGACTCAAGTGACCTCAAGACCCATTGATGAGCCATGGTAAAGGCTTGAATTTTAAAAAAAAATTACTGACAATAATGAGAGTGGAACCTAGTAGGAATATTTTCAAACATCTTGGATTTAACTATTAAGATTGTTGATACTGAGACAAGGAAAGGAGTATAACAATATGGGTTCACTTCAATCTTTGCTATTCAGCCTTGAACTATAGTGCTTGGTTCACCTACATATGGACTGTTCAGCAAGAGGAGTCATCTTTTGACACTTAATTTGAAACTTGGCTAAGAAGTCTTTTTCCCTAACATGGTGGGCAGCTGCTTAAAACATTTTACAACTCTAGAGAATTTAAGCTAAACTTATTTAAAATATTAATTTGATCTGTTATTTAATCAGATTATAGATTAATGCTCATTTTGCAAATTTTAATCACTTGTTTGGATATGCCTTATCTGTACTGTTGGTAACTCATATCTTATCTCTATTTCATTAATAATTTTGCTATTAAAATATATTTACCTTTGTCTGTAAGCTTCTAGTGACTATTTAATAGATTTCATAGACATTAGGGCTGGAAGGGACCTCATGAGATACTCAGGTCCAGCCTCCTGCCTAAGGGCAGGAAGTCAGATGAGGTCAGAGGACCCCAATAAGATAATCATCCAAACACATCTTCAATGTTTCCAGAGTAGGTGCTTGCATCACTTCTGGTGGGAGTCTATTCTTAACTCTGCATAGTCGGATGGTAAAGAAGTTCTTCCTTATGTCCAGTCTAAAATGCTCTTGCAGCAGTTTGGAACTTGTTTTCCCTGGCAGAGTCCTAGTGAACAGACATTCTACCAGGTCCTGATGAACACCCCTGATATACTTATAAGTTGCCACCAAGTCCCCCCTGAGCCTACGCTTAGCCAAGCTGAAGAGTCCCGTGCCTCTCAACCTCTCTTCATATGGCCTGCTCTTTTGACCTATGATCATGCATGTGGCTGTCCTCTGGACTCTCTCAAGCTTCTCCACATCCTTTTTAAAATGTGGAGTCCAGAATTGGATGCAGTACTAAAGCTGCGGCCTCGCCAAAGCCAAATAAAGTGAGAGAATGACATCTTGGGTCATTTTTAAGATGCACCGGTAGATGCAAGCCAGGGTTTGACTTGCTTTGCTGACTTCAGCATCTCATTGGTGGCTCATATTCATCTTGTGGTCATTTGTCGGCTGCTTATGGGCAGAGTCTGGGTAGCTTACAGCAGGGTATGTTTGGTCACGCTAGTTGAGCTGACCAGTTTTACTTTTGCTGCTGGCTTTGGCTAAAGACCCACAGTTCAGAGCTCTTGCCTCTGCTGCAGCCAGGCTAGTAGATAATACCCAGAGGCCACCCCAGACTTGTTAGCAATGCAAAACAAACAAAATAAGTTAAACAAATAAGCTAGTACTTAGCTGTCCTCCAGTGGTTCTTCCAGGCTTCAACTTCTGGTTGCCTCTTATCTTTCGAGGCTTTTCAGAGCCTGCATGGTTTTTGTGCAACCAAGCAAATGATCAAGCAAACAAATAAACAAAGAGATAAGAGCCCTGCTCTGGGCTCTCCAGGTGGCTGCTTAATCCCTGGTAACTCTAGGCTCCAGGCAGCCTGCTCCCTGGCCAGATGCAGCCCCTTGAGGCTGCTTTCAGTGTCTTTTATCCTTCCCACTCTGGGCTCACATGGCTAACCCTCTCTTACTCCCCATACCTATGTCAGTTCCCTTGCTGACGGACTCACTACATCCCAGGACCTGGTTCCCCAGCCTCTGGTGAGTTCTCCCAGGTCTGGGGTGGGTGTGCAGAGGTGCTTCTGGGGTGTGGAGCTGTTCAAACTCCCCCAAACCCCTAGTAACAGGGCAGGGTGTGTTACATTAATCATGATCCCCCAAGTCTCTTTCAGGCATAGTGCTAGTGAGTTAAGCACTACCAAGGCTATAGGTGTGATGGGGAGTTTTCCTCCCGAGCTAGAGCACCTTGCATTTCTCTATATTAAAGGTCATCAGGTGTGTATCCACCCACCTTGTGAGGCTATTCAGGTCAGCCTGAATCTCCAGCCTATCTTCCAGCACATTTCCCCATAGTTTGGTGTCATCCACAAACTTAACCAATTTGTTTCTGACACCCGAATCCATGGTGTTAATGAATGTTTTAAAGATTATTGTTCTGAGTACTGATCCCTGAGGGATGCCACTGATCACCATATGCCATGTTGACTTAGTTCCATCAACAATCACTCTCTGGGTCTGACCATGGAGCCAGTTGCTGAGCCATTAGACCATAAGGTTGCCAATGCCACAGTTCCCCAGTTTTGCCATGAGGACATCATGGGAAACTAATCAAAGGCTTTTTTGAAATCTAAAAATATGACATCACCCCCCCAATTCAGGTGATGCATTGCCTGGTCATAGAAGAAGAGGAGGTTGGTCAGGAATGATCTACCCGAAACAAAGCCATAGTGGCTGTTTCACAGAATGGTGCCTTCTGTCAGCCTGTTGATGAATTCTTTCATGGGTGACTGGTGCCGCCTTATTCAGGTGGGGCACATACCCCCCTGCCCAGTGACCAGACAGTGACTGGGGGGGGGGGGGGGCCCCTGCGAGACGCGCTGCCGCTGGGTGGGGGGGGGGGGGGGGGGGAGCCCCATGGCTAATCTTACTGACAGGGGAGTCCCCCCATGGCTGATCCTGCCAACTGGGAGTGGTCCCCTGCGGCCAATTGTTAAACAGGCAATTGCTGCTGTGCCTGAAGTGGCTGCAGCCACTTCTGGGAGTGCCATGGCACTCCCCAGCCAGCACTTGCAGAGGGGCACTGGTGCTTCTGCCAGCCCCCCTGCCCATCATCTAAGCAGTGAGCATGGACAGTCATGGGGTGTACCGGCACTCTCAGGGGCTGCACATGCACCCCCATGCACCTCCTACATTTCACCACTGGATTCTTTGGTAATTTTTAACAAGATCTTCCCAGGGATTGAGGTCAAACTGATTGGCTGTAGTTCCCTGGATCTTCCTTCCTTCCTTTCTTGAAGATAGGCACCATGTTGGCCCTCTTCCAGTCTTACAAACCTCTCCTTATTGCCATGAGTTCTAAAATACAAGTAAAATGTAAAATGTGGTCGAGCTGTAATGTTGGCCAACTCTTTTAGCACTCTTGGTTGTATTCCATCAGGGCCTGCTGACTTATAGATGTCCAGCCTCTCAAGGTATTCCCTCACAAGGCCTTCACCAAATGTAGGCATATGGTCACCCATACCTTTGTAGTTTTGTGTCCTGCCAAATGGGATGATCTCCTTGGCCTAGTGGAAAACTGATGCAAAGTAATCATTGAGAAAATTAGCTTTTTTCTTGAGTGTTGGTTGTCAGCTGCCCCATTTGATTCAGGAGGGGTCCAGTGCTGCCCTTATTTTTCTCTCAACTTCCTATGTATCTGAAGGACTTGGTGTTGTCCTTGATTCCCATAGCAAGCTGGAGCTCGGTGTTGGCCTTAGCATTTCTGGTGCACTCCCTACATGTGCTTGACAGTGATGCATAATCCTCCTTAGAGGTGTTACCCATCTTCCAACACTTTTAAGATTGAGGAGGTCTGTGAGTTCTCTTTTTAGCCAAGGGGGTTTACCAGCCTTTTTACTACTTTTCCTACAGGCTGGAATGCACTTCCCTTATGCATTCAGGATTACTCCCTTTGAGGCAGAAGGCCACCACTGTTTCTTCCCAAAAATTCTGCTCTGTGACAACTGGGTTAGTATGGGCCTTGCAGAGAGTACACATCCTACCCTATCTCTTTAGGTAACCTGAGCTGGATACATTCCTGAGGGAGGGGGGAAACATCCTCCCTCTGCCTACACAACTGGCATCACATACCTGGGTGAGGGGCTTGGGCTCCCTGGTGAGCTAGAGACTGCCAGTCTGCCCAGCAACCAGTGATGCATTTCAAATTGGTTGGCTGACAGCCAACAGATGCTGGCCTCCATTGGACCAGGTAAATGAGGTCATAAGAGCTATATAAGTTAAGGACTGCCCAGGAGGAGGAGGCAGCAGCCATGAGGAAGACTCAGAGAGGGAGAGAGAGAGAGAGAGAGAAAAGAGCTGGACCATCTGAAACTTGCTCTCTCTCTCTCGAAACTCATGATCAATGAACCTCTGGAGGGAATCTCCACCTGCCCCTGGATGATACTTCTTAGTAAGCTACCTGAGATCTAACTAGATAAATAGCTTGCAGTAACTCAGATGCATGATCAAAGGCTACTTCAGCCACTCTGTTTGCTCTATGGGATTTCTCTGATAGTGCTCAACTCTGCACCCTATTCCAACCCAACTTCTTGTAACCAATAAAGTTCTCCTTTGTACCTAACATGGGAGACTGATTGGGAGTGGATCTAGATTATGCCTTGGGGTCCCCTTTGTTCAGCTGACTAAGGGAGACCACTACTTGTGCTTCCAACTGAGGGAAACACCCCAAGTTCTTGAGGTGAATCAAGTACCCTTGAGGGCTACTAGGCCTGTGTTTTCCAGAGGGAACGATTCCAGGATCAAGCCCATCCCTGAGTGGTGGCAGCTGTACCCCCAGGCTGGTGGATGTGCTCCAGGAAGGGGGTCAGTCAGACGTGAGGCACCCCCAGGGAGGCACTCAGAGCCTGGAAGGTGGAAGGTGGTTGGGCGTAGTGAGGTGGGTGGCTCAGCACATGAGAATCCCCTGCTGGACCACCACAGTATCCAGGTAGTCTTGTATTTATCATTTTGTCTGTAAATGGTGTTTTGAATATTGAGACTGTGTGCTCTGCTCATTTGCTCAGGAGTAGGATAGTATTGGGGTTGGGTTTTCTGACTCCTTCCTTCCCATTGGTGCCACTCCAAAGTTCCAGGTCATGGCTGACTCTGGCATTGAAGTCACCAAGGAGAAAATGATCTTGTTCTCTTTGGGAGTATTAGGATGGTCAAGATTGGAATAGAATTGTTTTTTGGTATCAACATTATTATTGTGAATTGGAGCATACACATGCATGACAGTGGTGTACTGGTTGTTACGGAGCTGATAATGGAGGGTCATAAGAGGATCATGGTTCATAGGGAGCCCCAAGAATCAGATTGATTATCTGATTATTGATAGTGAAACTTATGCTGTGATTGTGCTTATCCTAAGCTGGTTTCTCCTTCCAGAAGAAGGTACAGCTTCTACCCTCTTCCATGAGCTGACCCTCATCTAGTCATCTTGTCTCATTCAGATGTTAACCTCACTGGTTCCTTGAAGATGATGGCAGTTCTTCCCTGTCATTCATTGTCTTGGTTGTTCATCAAGGTGAGCATGTTATATGTTGCAAAAATCATTGTCTTCCTATAATATTTTTGATTGTAGAAAGAAAGATCCTGCTGGAGAAAGTTATCAAGCCAGGAACACCTTTTCTAGCTCCTTCCCTATGTAGGGTGAGCAGAGGGGATCCTGAATAGTATCACTAAGTCACAGTAGTAGCTGCCCTGTAGTAGCACTTGTGTCTCAGCACAGGTGCAGCACAACCATTAAGTTGCCGCCACCTGTGTGCAGATTTGTGGCTGAAAACATCTGGCTTCGTTGGTCCTCTCTCTGTCACCACAGGCCCATTGCTTCAGGGCTTTTGAAGGTTGGTACAGGACTGTGTTGTTTCTTGCAGTAGAAGCTTTTGTGTGACTTAATTTAATGTGAGGAAGTTGATGCATGGAAATAACAATCACATGATCTTAACAAGGTGGAGATCTGGACCCAGTGGCAAGGGAGAATCCTAGACAATAGGAGAGTTCAATATTGCTGCTATATTATTCTGTCTTTTCAGTAATTGAGATCCTGACATCTTCTGACTGATTCACTGTTGAGTAGTCTAGGGAGTTAGGGCAGTTCTGGATTGGTTGGGAGCAGCTTGGGGGTACAGCTTCGGGTGCCCTTGATAGGTTGGGTAAGTGTTTGGTGCTGTGTCTCAGGGGGATGTATCCTTGGCATATGGGGAATAGGGTGGAGCAACTAGGTCTTTGTTCTGGGGCTTGGGATGCTTTGGGGAGCTTCTTACTGGGTTGGGTTATGGCTTGAGTTTTGCCTAGTGTTTAGGTGGGATAAGGGGACTTGGCTTGATTTGGTACAGCCTTGGGCAATGGGGTGGAGAAGGGGTAACTTGTTTTGGGGAAGGTCTGGACTAGTAGGGTACAGCTAGAGAGTAAGAAGGTGGGGCCTGCCTTGGTTTGGTTCATACTTGGGCATTAGCATGTATGTGGTTTTTGTTTGGCCCTATGTTCTTGCATAAAGAAGTGGAACTAGCTTCATTGGAAGCATCCTGCTTGGGGTGGGGCTGGTGTTAATGTAGCCTCTGGTCTGAGCTGTGGGGTTTGGAGCCCTTCACTGGATGCAGTTTATATGTTTACAGAAGTGTTCTAGATGGATTTTGGTCTGGTGTTCAGACATGGATGGCTGTCTTGGCTGGGTTGGTTGTGGTTGGATTGTGGGAACCTTGCTTTGTTGTCTGCCACTTGGGGTGTTCTGGATTGGTAGAGTGAAGATTGGGCAGCTCTGGTTTGTTTGAGTACAGAATGGGAGTTTCTGCAGGGTGGGACTAAACTTAACTGAGTTCAGCCTTGGACTTGAAATAGGTGGAATGTTATAGCCTATTCTATGTAGCTTGGGTGTTGTGAAGTGGCAGGGGCACTCCTTTGGTGCAATTTTATGGTTTAAATGGGGTTACATAGTTCACTTGATAAGTGTAGCTTTTGGTTCGGAGTAAGAGGAATTGGCTGAGGCCTAGGGTCCCTTGTATTAGGGGTTGGGGAACAGATGAATCTCAGCTGGGTTGGAGCAACTCCAAGGGGAGGGCAATGCTTGATTTGGATAGCTGCAGTGTAGGGGATATGGTGGCATAGCTCATTATGACTTGGATGTAGTAAGCAGGAGGCAGGGGCAGCTTCTTCTCAGTGGGGGTGGGCTGGGTCAGGGCTGGCCTGGGCTTGGTTGGATGGCTCCACCCCTCCTTGTGTCACTGCCACTACCACCGCCTTCCCACTCCAACCCTACCTGCTCTGAGCCCAGCCTTGGCCCAGGCCCCCACCAGGAAGAGGCTTGGGCCATCCCTGCCAGGAGTACAGAACCTTTTTGGGCTCAGCTGTGCAAGGTGGTTGGCAGCAGCAGTGATGGGAGGGGTGGCTATGGGAGGGTGCAGCTAAAGTGAATTTTGGGGTGGCTATAACCCCCAAGTTCCCCCAGTGCTGCCCCCTGGCAGGAGGTCTGATTACATAGGGTGTATCCTAGGTACTATGGCATAGAAAGTTGTATTAAGGTTAGGGGAGGTAGTTTAGCCTAAGTTATGCCTTAGGGTTTGGGAGAGGAGCCTTGGCTTAGTTGGGTAAAATCATAATGCACCTGCATGTATCTTGCATCATCATGATACAAGATGTGGGTGGGGTCAGCATGGGTTAGAAACAGACTAGGGATTCAGGGGTATTCTTTTCTGGGTGGAAATTGTTTCTGTGCTGTTGATAGCTATAGCCTGGGGATTTGGAGAAAGGAGGTGTGGGGGGCATGCCTTGCCTTGGTTTGGTGTGGCCTGGGGTAGAGGTAAGCTAAATTAATTAGGAGAAATGTACATTGGTTTAGTACCACATGCTGGGTCTGTGATTTGGTTTAATTAAGGGTTTGGGCCAGCTGGTTTTTATATGGCCTTGTGTTCTGGAAAGAGAAGGGGACCTGAGTGGGTTGGTTGCTGCTTGCAGTGAGGGGGGTCGAGGTGATTTGGTTGGTGAGTTAGGGAGAATTGCAGACCTGGATTAATTGGATACACTTTGGATGTTTGGGGGAGTGCTCTTTAATGGATTTGTCTTGTATTCACCTGGGTAAGGGTGGCCTAGCTTGCTTGGCTCCAGTTGGATAGTGGGCCCCTTGATAGTTCAGTTGTTGCCTATGGCTTGGAATAAGTGGAGGATTCTAGCTTGTTGTACACAACCTCTGTGTTTGTGTTCAGGTGCGAGGGGTTGATTTACTTAGGTGTATTTTGGGATTTCAGGAAGGGGGAAAGTGGCCTGGTATCTTGAGTTCTAGCCTTCAGTTGGGGGTTTGACTAGGGTCCCAAGTATCAGGGATTAGGGGGAGACTTTCAGTTTGGTTGGGTGGTGGTTAACTTGAAGGGCTGAGGTCTTGGAGTTAGTATGGGGTAGCCAGGTATGATTTAGGATATGATTGGGTAGAGAGCTGACAAGGTAAGGAAAGGGGCATTCTAGGTAATCAGGCACACCTCCTGACCATCTCTTTGTACAACAACCTTCAAAGCAACTAGTCTGTCAACTGGGTGATGAGGGTCCCCAGCATTGCACAAACTGTGATTTTACTTACGACACAAAATTTTGTGGGCTATGAACAGTCTCAAGTTTTGCCTGAAGGGCTCCTTGGCTATATTGGATGACTTGCAGTACATTTGTCCTTGGCTTGTAAGCTGTCCTCCATCTTTGTTTTATAAATATATAGGTCCACATTTCTCTTTTGTCTCCAGATTCTTTATACTTTGTAAGTTTTCATTCGGTGCTAACTTTTGCCTTTTTGGCAAGTCAGCTTCCTTCATTTTAAAGTGGCTAGAAGCCGAGGATGCATTTCTGCCAGGACCAGTTTTGATCCTATAATAAAATATGTCCTGGGATTGGTATGTAAACACATTGCCTTTCCAATTGGGGTTTAGCAAGGCTCAAATGCACTACCGCTTCTCTGCTATTAATTCAAAAATGCAATCCTGGAACAACTGTTCAGATGCATTTCACAATGTCCTAGGGCAAACTGATAACTCTTTTTGTTGTGGGACAAACCCTAAACAGGTTAATGGGATAACAGACATGGATGTCTGAACAATTTCACTTTTTCCTGAGAGAAAATGGTTTGTCCTGGGACAAATGCAATATTTGTTTGTAGCCTGAAGATTATTAAAATTTTCCATAGACTATATACTACTTGAGGAAACATTTATCAACCAAAGAGAGATTAGTAAGCTTAAGTTATAGTAAGTGAAGAATTATTAAAATATTTCAAGCATATACCCCGTTTTGGTTTCTATTTTTTTGTGGTTTATTCATTATTGTAACATATAAATCAACTCCCAGGAAACCAGAATGCATTTTAGCCCTTCACGGCTGAGTTTCTTGGCTAGAAGGAAGTCCCAGTTCAGGAATGAAAAACATATTAATAATTTGCCAAAATTGTTGAATCTGCTATGGTAGAAATAAGTGCATTTTGTGTTAAACTCCAATAAGGATTATTTTCTTTTTGACAGGTAACATGCCTAACTATATACATAATTTTAATCAGTTGAGTGCTTTCCACTAAAGGCTCTAGATCAGGCCTTAAAACATTTCTTTGCATATCAGGTAAGGAATACCTACATAACTACCAGGGTAGACTTGTGAATGCAGCTTGTTATGCTTACTTAGTTTCCTGCATAATTTATGCCCTATAATATATCCGTTGCTTGCTCCACCCCCTCCCCTCGACTGATTCTTATATGAAAGAAAACTATGAAACAGCCAGCAATAGGTCTATAAAGAAGACAGAACACGATTTTTCTAATAGTAAAGGTACAAAGGCAAAAATTAGCTTGTACCCTCTTTATCTATCATAACACCCCTGTACAGAATACAGGTGAAGTTTTGACCAGTAAATAAGTGGAAAAATCTTCATTGAGCATTAGAACATAAATGCCATACTGGGTCAGACCAATGGTGGGAGAAGTGGATGCTAGAGGGAGAGCACTGAACTGGATAGCTCCAGCATGTTCTATCCCCTATCCGTTATTCCCCTTGATATCCACCCTTATTGGGTTAGAGATGGCAAAGGAAACATCTCCAACCATTCTGCTGAACAGACTTCAATGAGACTGAAATTTGGTTATAACTAAGTTACTTCTGTTACAGAAGCACTATTTAATTTGAGTATCTAAGTTCAGGAGGCTAATTGAATCTCAACTCTATTGGAAATGAACACAGAAAGAACTAAATAATATTCCAGGCTGCAAGATATAGAAAACTTTCTGATAACTTTCTTTTAAAGCATTATTGATATCCCTGTGCCTCCAGTATTGATGCATATACATATAGCTATACCACTAACCATAAGACAGTCAAAACTATTCTTAGAACTCATCATGTGACCTATATCCATCTGTGTTGAGCCTGAAGAACAGGCTATTTTATCTGCAGGCTTCCTATTTTGTTTAGGTTTTGTTCTATGTATGGATAACATAACTAACATAAATATAAATCTTTATGTGGTATAACAACATAAGATAAATCAGCTTAAGAAAGTGGCTGGAAGGGTACCTCTTTTGTGTGTCAGGATGGAGCCTGCCCAGGAACCTTTGGTTCTCAAACACCTCTCAAAGCTGAACAATAGCACTAATCTGCCACTAGTTAATATGGTCAGAACCCTGAAAAGGTGGAGCTTTTCAGTGGTCCAGAACTTTAGGATAACAGATCTCATTGTATTTTCTTCCAGAGGCAAATGTTTTTTAAAATCTTCCTGGATATTAAGATATTTGAAAACCCAGCAAAGAATCAAGCTAAGGGACTGATCTATTAAATAGTCTTCATTCAAACTGGAATATTGAAATGATGCTTAGGGACATGTTTAGAACTGGTTGGGTTGGAGATTTTTCTCATGTGCTTAAATATGTCTTAAATTTTGATCTAAGAAAAGTGGTCTATAAAAATGGTCTGAAATGGAGCTTGGAAGATGCACTATGAATTACAGGATGCTCATATAACTATTGTGTACTATTCAGCTGAAAGAATTCAAATCACAGTGGTTATACTAGATCAGTTGTTTTCTTCCACAACCTGCCATTTTGTAATGATGCCCTTACCAGAAGTTGTTTGTTTTTAAATACTACTAGGTTGTTGCTACTACCTTTTGCATGCTTATTACCTTCCTGTTGTACCTCATCATGTACTAGGTTATAAACATATTGGGGAAAGGGCTACTATTTAATTCTTTGTGTATGGTAAACCTCGCATGATGGGGTCCTCATCTCTGGTTCTACTGCAGTAGTGTATATAGTCTCCCAATAATGAATTGTTCCAAACAACTGCATTGTCAAGTTAAAATCAATTATTTGCAAATCTTAAGGAGTCTCCTCCTTTTCTTAAAGAATCCCCGCCCCCAGTACGTAGATCCTTTGAGTTGCCTTATTGATTTCATTTAATTAATTGCATGAGAAGTGGCTTGCAAAAGTGAGGCTAATCATGGCTCTTCCTAGCTAGCATATCTGTTTTCAATTATTCCAGCTTATTTTATAAAACATATGACACTGTAGAGGTACTGTACCTCATTATTGCTATTGTGGTTAGTAAGATAGAATCTGATTGATTATATGATTGTATGAAAAACAAATGAAAACTTCAGTCTGTCTCATTAACACTAATGAGAAAACATACTTCAGCTCTACTACTTGTACTCCACAACTATTTCAGCTAATAGAATTTCTGTAACTTTCATCTTTGCCCCTCATTCCTTTCCAGGAAAAAGACTCTTTTACTAAGTTATCTGCTACTCTAGACTGCAGGATCGGGACCTTTAGTTATTCAATAGAAAGTGTGAACCTAGAATTGCCAGCTCTGCAAATTACCTCCTAATTTTGTAATGTGAGTTCCTGTTGGCTTTTTGTATGTAAAAGCAATGAAAAGTCTTAAAGATGGACAGAAGATATTATATTTTAAATTCTTATCAATAGAATTGCTGAAACACTTTCTCAGTTCCCAATTTAGGTTAATTAAATGAAATAATAATCGATAGCACCCCCCCTAAAGCCTGCCTGCCTGCCTGATCTGCGTGGGGCTGCGGTGCTTGTGGCTGCCGGGAGCGGAGGAAAGGGGGAGTGCCGCTGCCATGGATGGAAGCACCAGTGCCTCCTGCAGCCCAGGGACTGCTCCACCCACTGACAGTTCTCCCTCCCCTCCCCACCAATGGAGGGTCAGGTAAGTTTGGGTGTGTGCATGACACAGGGGTTTAAAGGGCCCTAAATTAAAGGGGTGTTTTTAAAAACCCACCACTTCAATTTAGGGCCCCTATTTTGTCTACACGTGCCCTTGCATATTTTGATTAATCTGTTATATATTTTTCTGTGAGAAGTTACTGAAATGCTTAAGAAAAAGTTCTTATCTCACCAAATCCTAAGGTTACCTTAGGTTTTTGTAACACAGACTTCAATGTGAAACATTTATGTAAGTTGGAGACTATTGGCTGATTGATTCTCTTACAGCATTGCTTAGCATTTTTTATGTAAGTTTTGTTACCACAAAAGATTTTCCATGAATCTCAGTAGGTTAACAGCAAACTCACTCTGTTACTTTTCTTAAAAAAAAATAAAAGAATTAAAATAAATGTGAGAAGAAGTGCAAGAGACATTTAAGAAAACACAACTTTCTTTTTGCAAAGTTTCCAAAACAAGTTTCCAAAAAAAAATTCAAAGAAGTAAATTGAATTGTAATACTACTACTAACTGAATAGAATAGCTAAGCTAAGCTAAGCTAAATCCTAATCACTCCTTTATAACAAGGAAAGGGAGCAGGCAGGTCTCAGTTGTAGCATTCCACGCAGTCACTGACAGGGAACAAGGTGCAAAAGGCACAGAAGGGCTGGAAACAGAAGCTTTTATGCTTTTTTTTAGTCCCACCCCCACAGATGCTGCCATTTTAAAGGTAGCCAGGGAGAAATCCTTCTCATTGGTTGCCTACAGACATCATTCTTTCCCCCCCCACTCCCTCCCCTCCCACTCTGTCCCTCCCCTGCTCCTCCTCCCTCTTCTAATTGCCTGAGAATGGCTGACATGGGTCCTAAGCATCCAAAATGGATGTGAAGCGCTTTGAATGCCCCCGACCCACTCCTGATACCATTGCTGGGTTCTCACTTCAATACAGAAGTGCTGCTTCGGACACCGAAGCATCCAAAGATTCTCTGGATCTGAAGACTCACACAGCCCTATGGTATAGTAGCGTAGTTTACTTTCATTTCTGTTTGTCTGTGAACCCTCTGAAATATAGTGTTCCAGATCTAGTTCCCTAAAATTTTGCCAGTTGCAGCTCAGCTGCCATGTACTGTATGCAGTAAAGTGGACTGGGACTTTTTTTTTTAAGATACCAAATCAAACCTCCACTGAAAAACCTGGGGAAAAAACAAGCAAACAAACAAACAAACAAACAAACTCTTACATTTCCATGCCTGGACATCCCTTACAAGCAATACTTCCCCACTTATAAGCACTGAAACCAAGGTTGGACTTCAGTGTTTGTCTTCATTTTCTGTCTCTCTTCCCCTCTGACTTGCTCTCCTATATCCACTACTCCTCACTTCCTGATATACAAAATGTATCACTCCTCTTGCCCTATTTACTCTAACCTCTCCCAAATCCTTTCCTGATCTCACTTACATTTACAGTCTTCCACTTCCTTATGTTCCTTAACTTCTGACAGCTTAAACAATTTACTTCCATTTGACTTTCGAATTACTATCCCATTTACCTTTTCCCTGTCATCGCTAAGCTCATTGAACATGCCATCTATAACCACTGTCCAGAGTTTCTGTACTTCAGTTCCCTGAGAACACCTGATTTTCCAGTACCTTTACCAGCGGTGTGAATTTCTTTGCACAGGTTAATGCACTGAAACTCCTATCGATCACCACTGTTTCAACCTTAGCAAATGTTTTCTGAAAAAGCACAATTTCCTCCACCTGAGACAGCATCATCAGTAGCTAATAGCATTTGGTGCTCAATTTTCAATAAAGTCCATTCCTTTGAAATCACCATATGGATGGTGACTTCATGAGATTCTGTAAATTCCAACAGGTAAATATCAGTCTAGAAGAAACAGATAAGTACTTCAGCATTGCATACTGCTGTATGCTAGCGGGCTGCACCGTCAAGGCCACAGGGGCCAGGGCGGGCTGGGCTGGGCTGTGCCCCTGGTGTTGCTTCCACTGCCACGGGGGCTGGGGTGGGCTGCACCACCTCCTCACTGGGCCTGGGCAGGCCGGGCTGTGCTGCTGCCACCATCGCAGGGGCTGGGGCCAGGCTGCGCTGCCGCTGCGGGGCCCAGGGCCAGGCTGCACCGCCTCCCCGCTTGGCCCGGGCAGGCCAAGCTGTGCTGCTGCTGCTGTGGGGGCTGGGGCCGGGGCCAGGGCAGGCCGGGCTGTGCTGCATCCCCATGTATATGCTGCCGTGGGGCATACACGGGTGCGGTGTATAGAAGGATTAATTTACAAAAATACAATTTTCCATGGGTTATATGTGGGTGCAGCTTATACCGATGGGTGGGCTCTGTGTGTGAAAATATGGTACTCCTTTTTTTTCTTAATACATTTATAGACATAAAAACACAAGATAAGCCAGCACACACAATGAATAATATCATATGTCCAACACAACACAACACAACATCTTTACTTCTTGCTGTCAATTCCTTTATAAAAAGAAAGGCTCTGTGACAGTTCTATTTGGGTTCCTCTGCTGCTGCTGCTACTGGTGTTGAGCCAGCTAAGTTATTGTACCTGTTGTCACGTAAAGTGGAGGACCAGGCGTGAGGCTGTAGGGGAGGAGGAGGCCTCAGTAAGGCACACTGCTGTGTTGTGGAGAGGCCCCAACACCAGGAAGCGTGCACCTTAACAGACACAATATCACCCACCCACATGACTAGTTTTGCCTGTCAGCAGCTTGGGGTGCAGGGCCCTAGACAACAGACTCCCCCAGCAAGACACACACAGCTGGCAGACTTCGTGGCCTGGCAGGGTCCAGCACTCAGGCCTGCACTAGGACACACACACACAGATGGCAGGCTTTATGGCCTCAGCAGGGGCCAGTACCCCTGCAGTTTTCAGCCCACTGCGTCTTAACACACAGTTTCATTTTTTTCACTAGTTTTGCATGTCATCAGCTTGGGGTGCAGTTCCCCCCAAACCCCTGAACTGATCTTGAAACTTGGCAGGCTTTGTGGCCTTACCAGGGGCTATCATCTCTGCCATTTTCAGCCCCCTGTGTTGTAACACACAGATGTGACATGAGTTTGGCTTTCAAGAATTAGGGGTACAGTTTGCTCCCAAACTCCTGCATCTTCTTGAAACTTGGCAGGCTTCACGGTCTCAGCAGAGGCTACTTTCCCTGCTCATTTCATCCAAAGCTTACAAAAAACAAAAACATTATAGATCTTTCATTGATTCCCCATTATACCCTGTGGCTGGATCTCCGAGGCGGCTCCAAAGCTTCGGAGCCACTTCGATGGGTCAAGATGGAAACCCAGTCCGGAGCTCCAGATTGGATCACTGCCATCTGAAGCAGCCAGATCCAAAGCCGGATCAGATTGCTGCCGACTCGCACAGGCCTACTATACCATATTTACTTGAAGATGAGGGGTGTGTTTTCCCCCCTCCCAATAACCATGCCCCCCATGCTTACTGGGGACAACCCCTCATGGAGAAAAAAGGCCTCATCTTAGATTTGACCACTGGCCTGAGGCAGCCAGCAGCTCAGCTCCAGCTTTGGCTCCTGATTTGGGATTGAAGCCGGAGCTGAGCAGCCTCCTGCCCTGGATTGGACTAGTTTGTTTGATGGGGAGGGGACATGTGGATGTGGGGACAGCAGGGGAGACTGCAGGTGAAGGGGAACCAGCTTCTTGCACCCCATCTCTTGCATTCCCCATGCTTGTGCCCCCTCCCACCCTCTTATGCTGTTAGAAGGGTCAGGGTTGGGGATGTGGTCAGCTGGTTGCGGATAGACATTTGGAACAAAAATCTAATCTCAAATATTCATAGAGGATAGTGTGAAACTATCACAAAATTCAGGACTGTCCCAGAAAATCTGGGATCATTAGTCACTTTTTATGAGTTACATTATTGTTGTGGATTCTCAGAAGTTACTACCCTGGATGCATTTGTCTAGGATAATTAAGTTCAATTTTGGGATGCTAAGAAAATCAAGTTTAAGAGTATCAAACAAAAATCAATAGTTCTTTCCTGTGTCATCTTGTTTATGAGCTAGAAGAAGACTATTCACTACACCAGAGGAAGGATCAATAAGATGGACCATTTTAATTGGACTTTCTTTTATTGCTGGCAGAACATCATGAGTGCACAGTAATTTAACCCTGCAAGAATCAAATTCAAAATTTTGAGCAGCTAATGATTTCTTCCTAGATTCAGTTCCACAAGACACAGTTACATAATGGATTATCATGAATACTGTGTGGGGGAAAAAAGGGAATCCAATGTTGGCATATTTTCTAACAGGTTTATTACTCCCTTTTCGTTCCACCTCTATTGTAATTTAGTAGAATTCATTTTCCACTGTATTTTTTTAATACAAGCTATTCCTCCCAAACTACCCCATTTACAGTTTAAGGAACTTCTCTTCTTTTTTATCATATTAGTTTCTTGTGCCCCCTCTTCAAATACATGTAGCATCTCTCTCTTTTTACAATTTACCATCTGTGTACTTAAATAAACTCATATTTGCTACATTCTACAAGAGATATGGAGGTGATAATAAAAGGCTGGCTGCTTGTTCCTATAAACATCTTTCCTCTCCAGACTTTTATTTTAGCTTGCACTTCCTTATTATGCCTGCAAGTTCATCTTAGCCATTTAAATTTATTTAAGAAGCTTGCCTGTTCAACTGCAGTTTTATAGTAAATATGTCTATGTTCTTGTCCTATCTTGTAGTTTTCCTTGGAGCTGTAAAAGATATGTTTTTCTTTCTGTATATCTGCACAATATCTGTTCTGCAGATTCTATTCATTCTTCAGTTTTTTTTCAAGTTCAAACTGATTTTATTTGTATTTTGCCTTTGCAGAACCCTTGGTAAGGATTTATGTCTTTAAAGTATTCACCCACACTCTACAACATTTTAATTGAGGACTTTTTCTGGCATATACAACTTTTGTTAAGATTGTCATTGTTATCTGGTCTGCGGGGTACCACCCGTTCCTCTGGTTCTCTCCTGCCACAACTTTGATCTTGTTAAGGGAGGAAAGAGATGGAATGTTAGTAGGTACTTGTGAAGTAATAATGCTTGACCTGTCACGTGATTCCAGGTGCTTTATTCTCTCATCTTTCTTTTACAGCGGCCTGGACCACAGGCAGCAGCCCATCCCACTTGCCCCCTCAGTCACCCTCAAGTTCTGGAGAGGATCATCAACTTCACAGTTCTAAAGGTAAGTACTGGCCAGAGTCCTGTGGTTCTAATTACCTCATTAGCAGCTCATGTGAGTGGTGCCTTTTATCCTGCACCAGTTACAGCCAAGGAGCAGTCCCAGCTGTTCCCCCTCTATGGGCAATGGTACCTTACAATCCTGACCCAGTCCCCCTGGGTGTGATCCGCTCCAGCCTGGGCTCAGTTTGTTGCCTCCTAATTGCCTTGTTAGTGGCAGAGGCTCAACACGTCTCTCTCCACCTCCTCACAGTTTGTGCTGGCTCATCTCCGGGAGCTCTCTCACTGCCCACACCAGCACCAAGGATCTGGGATGGTTTATCCCTTTGCTCCAGGATCATTGCTGGCTTTCCCTTTTGGGTCCCAACTGGGGACTGCCTCTCTATTGTGGGACGCCTCGCCCCGTCACTGCCCAAACCTGTGGCTTCTTCCCCCTTCTAACTCACCATGGTGGCTGGAGTTCTGTTGTAGGTATCGGGCATCTTTACTGATCTGACAGCCATCCATCCCCTTCTCCACATCTCTCTGGGTCTCAGCTCCACATTTTAGGGCCATCTTTCTCTGGGGTCTTGGGCAACCTCTCTCTCTCTCTCTCGGTGCCCAAAGGCATCATTTCCAGGGCCTCATCCTTCCTTTATTCCTGGAAGTCAGGTCCCATTGGCTTACCAGTGGTGTGGGGAATCTCCTCCCTTCCCCCCGCCCCCACCCCTGCCCCTGCCCCTGCCTGGACATCATGACTGCCAACTGTGGGGATTTTCCCCAAGTAACAGGCTCCAGTCAGGAATCCTGTTACAGTCATTATGCCTTCTGTATTCATGATATTAAAAAAATATATATTTTCTTTTGACTAGTAAATTTGGGAACACTCACTTTTTGCCTATTTTACAAACCTGGGAATCCCACCAATTTGAAATGAAGACAATTTCTTGAAAAAGGAGAGGTAATCCATGAAGAGTGTATTTACTTTGTCCATAATCTACAGGTTTTCTACTGGAGGGGAATATTGAAATTTATGTTCTGATAGTCTTGGAGGATTTCAAACAAAACATGCCTTTCCTATATTCTGTAGGATTTTGGATTTTGTGGTGATGAGAGGAGGGCGTCTTGTACCTCGATGGGATTTTATTTTTTCTTGTGTTCATAATGGCAAGCTTGCTGCTGGTGCTCTTTTACAGGGTTGGAATAAATGACACTAGACATGGTTGGACTGAATATTCTGTCACACGTATAGGTTTACGTCAGTGTTATTTAATTGATATCTGTGGGGTTATTCCCAGTTTACATGGGTGTGAGAGGAGACTTGAAATGGTACTGATACATAGTTCATCATTGGCAGATCCACTATTGCAATGAAAGCAATGCTTCCAAACCCCCTTTGGCTCTGACACACATCCACAGTGAAGAGAACTCACTGCACATGTTATACAGCTGAAGGGGGTGCAGCCAAACTCTTTACTGAGCTCAATGGCACGTGGGAGCAGTATGTGCCATGAGCTCTCTGAGCTCACCAGCTGGTTGGCACTGGGTTTACCCAGAACGCCTGCTTGCATGTAGCTCTGGAGCCCAGGACCTGAACACTGCTGCTTTTCACTCTTCCCTCCCCCTTACCCCCACCCCTGAGTTAAGAAGCACTGGGAAAAAAGGCCCAAGTGGCAGCAGGGTTTAACCCCAAGCTATAAAGCTGAAAAAGCAGAAGCTGAAAATACAGCTACTCATTCCCTTTTCACTTCTGCTGCTGAACTCAAAAGGGAGTAGTGGGGAGGGGAAGAGAGAACAGCAGCAGTGCTCACCACCTGGGCTTGAGCTGTGTACAAGTAAGGGCTCTGAACAGATCTTGTGCTTAAGCAATCAGAGAGCTCAGAGGTCATGGCAAATATAGAACTCCCAGCAGAAGCTTTACAGGCATACCAGTGAGCATTTTGAGCTCATTGCAAGTGCAGCACATAGCAAAAGTGGCAGTGCCCTCTGGACCTGCCCCTGTACCCAAGGAAAATATATTTCCATCAAAGTATGTGTGTGTGTTGTACTTGTAAAAGGTGCAAGGTGCACTATAGAAGTATAAAAAGAGGAAAGGAGGCTGTTTCCAGTTATTTGTAGCTTTTTGATCCTGGACAGCTGTGTAGGTGAGAGGCCAATAAGCAGGTAGCAGTGCTAAAATTCAGCAACCGTCTGTGGCTTCTCCTATGGACCACATTGCTTCCAAATATTTCCTCAGAATATTGTCTCATTGCTATTTCTTGTTTAGTTAACATTTATTCTAAAGCAACATAAGAATGTCCATACATGGTGTTATACCAGAATAACTGGAGTGGTTTCCTTTTCAGATCTTTCCATATAATCATTTCACTTGTTGTGTAGACCAGGGATGGACAAAATACATCTGGAACACCAAGGGATTCTGTCCAGCCTGCACTGGGTCCCTTGTCCCTGCCCATCCCAGGTGTAGTGGGGAGCCTAGGCCACTGTGCATGATCCAGTCCCACCACCCGCAGGCATGCAATGGGCTGGGGCAAGCATGGCAACCACACTAAGCTTCCCAGCAGCCCCATGGCAGTGGCTCCTTCCATCTGCCACTGCCTGTATCATCACCACTGCCAGACCTGGCCCTGCTGTCTGGGCATCCTGGCCCATCCACCCTGCACCCACTGCTGGGGGTGCTGGATGGAGCGAACAGATGGAGTCTCCATGGAGAATGGCCTGGGATTCCTGCAGGGAGGGCATGTTCAGCTGGACAGATGGGATGGGACTGCTGGCAGGTGGGGAGCAGCATCTGTGAATGTGATGAGTGGGTCAGAGCTGGAGCCACAGCTGGCATTGTGGGGTGGTGACTGAGTGGGGCCTGGGTCCAGGGCAGAGCCATGATCTGCTCCCTGCATGTCCCTGCCCACAGAACTGGCTCCCATTACAGGGAACAGTGGGGAGCAGATCATGGATCTGCCTTGGGCCCCAGATCTGCACTGTCACTGCCCTGAGATCCCAGGTCCACCTACCCATCCCACTCCTGGACACCACTTCCTTCCCACCAGTGGCCCCATCCCATCCACCTGGCTAAGCACACCCTGCCCACAGGGAGACCCCACCTGCTTGCTCCATCCCGTAGCACTGGCAATGAGTGTTGATGTGGACAGCCCTGGGGCTGCCCCGCCCCCCCCCCCCCCCCAAAACAAAAACTCTGTAAGTGGCCCTCTAGCCCAAAATAATTGCCCACCCCTAATGTAGATGTACCTTTAAAATGGCTGCTTCAAGTTCTCCTTGGTGCTGCTGCTGATTGCCAAATTATTCCAAGCCTCTAGAACCTGAATGGTAGTCTGCTCTTCACATTATGCTTTTCTTTTACACAAAGATATTTTTCTGAAAATAGCATCCATTGGCAATTCTTTGAAGCACATCAATCAAAGTGAATATTTTGATGACGTATCCCTTTGTAAAATCATATCTAATCTGCCATCCACTATCACTTGAGAATCTCTTCTGGCATCAATATTTTTCTGTTCAAGGTGTGCCATTGACTATTTGCATTTTAGATTATTTTTTCTCTAGGTGCATTTGGCAAGTTTTGGGCCAGAGCATCTTAAAACAGGAAAAGTGCTGATATTGGCTTAAATGCAGCATGGCAAATGTTATACTATAATTACCTTTATCTATCATGAAACTGCCTTTCAGAGATTGGTTGTGTGCCTCGGGCCTAGTGATGGAATGCTTCATCACATAGGTTTTTCATGAAAAAACTCTAAACCAAAACATGATAAAGTACTGCTATAACAGTAGTCTCAGTTGCACTGGCAGACTATTACAGGGTGGGCAGCAGAAAAGACAAGCAACTATTGGTGAGTTTGAGTAGGAGGAATGAATGTGAGGATTACTGGTGTATCTGTAGGTGTGAAAGAGAATGGTTTTGAATATTTTTTAATCAACTTGTTTCCAACAGAGTCATGAAGTAACAAGCAAGGAAAAAAAAATCAGGAGCTTAGAAAATTTAAATTCCAGGCTTCATAGTAGGTATTGGGCGTGCAGTTTATAGCCTGATTAAGACTTTTCGGGCATTTTTACATGTGCTCTCAATGCAATGCTGGGCACTTTTAATTAACAAGCTATACTAGTTAAAAGTGCCCACGCATCATGTGTAATAGTGGTGCAGCACACTTCTGCACTGAGAAAACGGTGGTAGTGCACTTTGAAATAAAGCACACGGAATGTTTTAGTTCAAAATGCACCCCCACCATATGTTCAGCATGGAGGTGCATTGCACTGCTGGTGCACGTAATGCGGGAGGCTGCCAGAGTGTGTCAATTTATGTGCTCCAGCAGATTCAATTAATCAAGTTACCGCCGATACTCTGGATTTCCAGTGTGTCCAAGCAGATTCTCCGCCTGTGTGTAAATGCCCTTTGAGCTTGTTTTATTCATGATCTTGTTTATTTTACTTTAAAACAACATGAGATGTGATCTGGTGAAATTATATAGAAAATGAGTCTCCCGATTGGAAGGAGTCAAGTTATGTTTCTATAGATAGTTACTTTTAACATTAAGAGACTTTACACTGAACAGTGGAAACAAAGATGTGGAAAACTTAGTCTAACCTGAAGCTGAACAAAGAGGGACAGAAAAGTAGAACACTGTTTGCTGTAATATAGTCAGTAAAGAGGTGGAAAGATAACTAAGTGGAGTGTTACATTAATAAAGTTGAGAGGCAATTTGAACATGTACAGCTCTGAGATAAAAGGGAGATTTATGAACAACACTGAGTTCATATTCAAGGTTTTTAAAACCAATGTCTAACTGAGTTAGAGCAAATATAAGTATATTCTTCTTATCTTGAACCCCCCCAGCCTCCCCATGTAAATTAATATGAATGTATGATTCTTCACTTTCCATATAAATTGTTGCCTAACATTGCTCTATGTTGTTACAGTCAAGACACGTAGGCTAGGGATGGAAATTACACATCAACCAGTATAAGTGTGTCACGGGCGGGGTCCTCCAGGAGGGCCGTGGTCCTCTTAAGGCCCCTTCCCCCATGCCAAGCCGGTCCAAGGGCACCCTCCGATTCTCGTCTGCCACGTCTTTGATGTTTATGCAAGTTTGGGAGGCTGCCTTACACCCTCTTGGACACAGTTCATTGGGACCTCCATCTCCGTGGTTTCCTGGACTCTCCATGGGTCTCACTGTATGACGGGTCCTTCCCAGGCATCCTAGCCTTATGGGCTATGCATGGCTCCAACCACCCCTTATACCATGCCCCAAGCCTCGCAGTTGAACTAGACATTGTTCAGTCTCTCGGTCTACTCCCACGCCCCTCTCTCCGGGCCTTCTCTGTACCGCCGCCCTCTCTCCGGGGCCTTCTCTGTATTGCCACCCTCTCTTAGGGCTCTCTGTGCCCACTCTGGGCCTTCTCAAGAATACTGCCCCTCTCTTGGGGCTCTCTCTCTAATGCTGCCCCTGTCCTGGGGCTCTCAGTGCCCACTCTGGGCCTTTTCGGTCAAGCTGCCCTTCTCTCGGACCTTCTCTGTAACACCGCCCCTCTCCTGGGGACTTCTCTGTAATGCTGCCCCTCTCCTGGGGACTTCTGTGCCCACTCTGGGACTTCTCGATCAAGCCGCCTGTCTCTCAGGCCCACCACACTGCTACCCCCTTTCTCCGGGGGTCACTGCACTACTACCCATTCTCTCCAGGGTTTACTGCAATGCTATGCCCATCTCCGAGATTTACCGCAGTGCTATGCCCTTCCTCCGGGGCTCACCATGCCTGCACTGGGGCTTCTCAGTAGTACCCCCTCTCTGGGGCTCACCACGCTCACACTGGGGCTTCTCAGTACTGCCCCCTCTCTCTCTCAGTCCCTAGGCTTTATGAGGGCCAGGCCCTGCCCCTTCCAGTCAGCTGACCTCCTGGTTGCCCCTGGCAACCCACAGCTGTGCTCCTTATTCCCTGCCAGGGCTCTTTCCCCGGTAGTTTCCCCTCTCTAGGAGCAGGGCACCGAGGTGCCCTGCGACAAAGTGATTGGAAACTGGTTTAAATCTGTAACACAACAGAAGTTCAGTGAACATAAAAACTTGGAAAATGGCTGAAACCAGTTTAAGATAAACTTGGATAAATATAGTATCAGACCTAAGTGAATTAAGTTAAATCAGTTTATTGAACTTCTGTCCCAGATCCCCTCCAGGTTGAAGTTAACTCTCAGGCTCCCAGGATGCTTTGCACCTCCCCTCAATGTCCCCCCCCCCCCCGCCACAGGGTGGGTAATTTCATCTTGACCTAAGCTGTCTGCTCCAGCTGAGCAGGGAGGCATGCTCTAGTGCCCCCCTGGCTTCTGGCATGGGACACTACAGGCATGTGAATGCATTTCCAGAATCAAAAGTGAATGTCTGTTCAGTTGCTTATCAGTTCAATCTACACAGCTTAGACTAACCTGTGAAAATTGAATCAATTCAGCCTTAGGCTTTTTTACTGTCTGTACTTAGCATAAAGGCCCAAGATGACTGCATTCCAATAGGCGCTGTTAAGTGCTTATGTGCTTATGGACATTCTGTATTAAATGTGCTATGGAAATAAGTATTTTGAAAAGAAGGAAAGAAGAGTTTAGATGAGAGGGAACATAATTTTTGGTGTGCCTGACTAGTAGAAAAGTTTATAATCACAGATGGCTGTCGGACAGCTTCATACTATTGGTAAGATTCACATTAGTTCATGGAAAGTTATTTGGCACATGATTAATGATTCCTACGTTCCTGCCTTAAGTGGTCCTTGTCTTGTCTTGTTGGAGTTTGATGTTTTTCTTTATGGGATCATAGGAAAATAGGACTCATGAGGTCATGTGGACCAGCCCCTCTGATCAAGGCAGGAACATCCTTGACTAAACTATTCAAGTCAAGTGTCCACCTAACCTTCTTCTGGACATTTCCAGGGATAGATATTCCACAACTTTTCATGATAACCTGGTCCAGTGCTTGACCACCCACATAGTCAGAAATTTCCTCCTAATATCTGACCTAAATTTCTTCTTCTGCTGTAGGGGACAAGCTATAGTCCTGTCCCCTACAGCCACAGAGAAAAGTCCATCTCCATTCTCTATAGTATACAGATATTTTTAAAAAGTCCTGGGAGTCAAACAGTGGGCTTGATTCTTCATTGCCCTACATCTTGAATTGTCATTTACATCAGTGCCAAGTAAATGTACAATGCAGCAGCTGAGATTTGAATGTTTTGAACATGCTTTACTTCATTCTTCATTGCTCCATAGATGTGTCTATACTCTGTCCTCAGCCTAGGCAAGGAGCCTGCTTTTGAGCAAAGCCTTCCATCCCTGTCTCCTCACACATGCCTAACAGGTGTAGGGTTGAAATAGATCCAGGGTTGTCCCCCACATTTACTCTTAAGCTTGCTAATGACTGAGTTATCAAGAGCATCCAGGTAAGGACACCCTCCTCCAGAAAAAAACTTATTACTGCATTTTCTGGTTTGTCAAATGTAAATGAGAACAGGTGGGCAGGGCATGTTGAAAAGTGGGTGTCAGCAGTTGCAGGAATTCAGTTTTCTGTTACTGAATTTCATTGTATTAAAGCCCATAACTTTCAGCCTGATAAGTTGTAGCAGAAAAGTGAATGTTTATATATAACTAGTAAGTTTATTGAAATAATTCCAGTGTTGGATTGAGCACTATGAAATTCTATACTCCAGTGAGACTAAAATCAAACATGAAGAGCTTGAAGGATTACCACAGTTTGAGGTTATGATGGATTTGGACACAGAGTCTACATTAGAAGATCTGCAGAAAGCCATTAAATTGATTCCTGGGAACAAGGCATCCCACAATGACTGCATGCCTGATGAAATCTACAAATGTGCCAACAATTGTTTTGAAAGCTTCATGAAGTTATACTGCTTTGTTGGAGAGAGGAAGCATACCACAAGATTTCAAATATGCTCAGTTTGTATAATAATACAAAACCAAAAGGGATAAAAATGACTGTGATAACTATAGATGTAGCTCCCTGTTGAACATCAATGGAAAAAAATTGTCACTTGCACCATGCTCCCTAGGTTAAAATCTCTAGGTGAAAAAATCTACCCTGGAAGTCAGCGTGGTTTTTGCTCAGGATTCCCCATCATTGATATGAAATTTTTAGTCAAGCAACTGCAAGAGAAGTGTGGAGAAAAAATGAGTCCCACTGTACATAGCTTTCATTGATCTGATAAAACCCTTTGATACAGTTAACAGACAGGGCCTTTTTACTGTTCTGAAGAGACTGGGCTATCTTCTGAAACTAAACATGATTTGTTCATTACATTAAGGTATGAAGGCAGCTGTAGCGTATGAAAACAAAGTATCAAATGCCTTTGATATCAACAACGGAGTGAAACAGGGATGTATTTTAGCCTCTGAGATTTTTAACATCTAGTTTTC
>NW_005842411.1:753440-760111 GCF_000455745.1 Alligator sinensis | reverse complement strand
TGCTGCTTTTTGCATTCAAGCACAGCAATGATGGCATTTATCTTTGAACATTTATCTAGATGGAGGCTTGTTCAACATCACAATATTTAAAATGAAAACAAAGGTGAAAGAATTGGTTATGAGAGATGTATTGTTTGCATATGATGCAGCCTTGGTTGACTACAGTGAATCTTCCCTGCAATATCTCTTGGGCAGATTTATGAATCATGCAAGAGCTTTTGGATGTCAATTAGTGTGACAGGTGCAAACTCCCAGGCCATATCTCAGTATCTGCCCACTACCTGTCTATGGGCAAACTGCCTGCCTTACTCACCTGCCACACATTGTTATTGAATAATTAAGATGTGGATTAGGCTGGAGGTTGCCCTTCAAGCACCATGATGTCAATGGGTGGCATGTACATGCTCTGACCTTCCCTTCACATGTTCCATGCCTTGCTCATTGACGATGCATAGGGTGTGCACATGGGTGCACATGCAGCCCCTGAGATTGGCCATGCACCCCAAGGAAGCATAAGCTGCAAAACTGGAAGTGCTGTCGATCAGCTCTTGGGGGGACCCCCCTCCCCTGTCAGCAATCTGATGCCCCCACCCAGACTCAGGAGGCACCAGCCACCCATGGTGTGGCTTTTTTTCCAGAAGAACAAAGAAACAAAATGACAAATGCCTTTGAATTATACATCCTTTAGAATGACAGTTATTTTGAAATATAACAACTTTATCAGATTTCTGCAGAAATCAGACGTGTTTGTTTGCTAAACTCAATTATAATTTTATAGTTTAACCTTCAGTGTCTGCAAGAATTCTGTGATATATATCATGCTATTTATCAAGCAAATTAATTTCTTCAGCCTTTACCCATAGAACTGGATATCTATTTTTGTTTGTTTGTTTGAACTGTGTGTCAGTTTTGAATTGTAGAAGTTGGACTGGGATGATGACTTTCACAATATGTGTTTGTAACTCAGGTACTATAATCACAGAATCATAGAAATTTAGGATTGATAATAAATAATGATTCATTTGAAAATGACCAGGGCTGTTGCTGCAAAGCAGATCATCGTTTTAGAGGTCAGCTTGGAATGCTAAGGATGTTTTTAAAAGCTACTGTTGTTTTGTGAAGCAAGTTATTATGAGAGCTTTCTTTCCACTGTTGTAAGTTCATTATTACCACTGGGACTTTAACTGAAAATGTGAGAACCTTTTTCTCCAGTTACAGTTTCCAAACCCTTCAATCCTGTTGATATTCCTGGTTGTATCACTGACTGACCTTTGCAAGCCTTCTGCAAATGAGGGAAACATTGTGCTGTGCAGGAGTATTTGACCTGATTCTGAGCTCTACTTGGTTTCTATCTTTCCTATGAAATACCCAGAATTTTCAGTAGCAAGATATAACGTTTAGCAGCTGGAGGAACAGGGACTGGTACATGAATGAAACCATTTTCTATTGCTTGTTTTAGCAAATAGTGGTATCTTCATGAAATATGATGAATTGCAAAATATGAAAAATGTCATTTGAGTAAATGTTAGAGTGGCTGATCAAAGTCAGAAAGCTTTCTGACATAAACATGCTGATTCATCACAACTATTTTTGCCCCCAGAAATGTAGCTGTTTTAATTAACTTCCAACAAAATTTAGGCTGGTTACAAAAGAAACCCTCTTTCCTACCCTACCTGGTATGCTGCAGGGGATTAGAAATCTGAAAATTTGAAGCAGTTATGACATGCAGACAGCATGGTTAGTCAGGAACTCTTGTGCTTCCAGGGTGGGTAGCTATGGAGCATGAAAGGTGCACTGCCTCACAGTTGAAGCCCCTAAGTATTCCAGGTCCATAGGTCTTGGGTCATAACTTGACTTAGAAATGTGATAATTTACAACAGCTGAAGTCCTGTCCATTTTGTTATGATATCCTTCTGGTAACATATTCTTCATACAGATATTTTGTCATGATTAATGCACCATATGCTGGGTAATAACATGAAATAAGTCCATAATTTTAAAACTAAAATGTCTCTATATTAAGGGATAATTTATAGTATTGCAACATCATCACATATCATTTTCTGTGTGTGCAACTGACTTTGTGCTGCCTTTTACCAAACTCTGGATTCTGCTTCCCAAATCCCATAAATGTTGTTTCATGGGATTTAAAAAAAACAAAACAAATTCAGTTGTTGTAGCTTTTGTGAAAGTGTTGGTTGACTTTCTGGGTCCAGAAGTACATAGCCAAAGTTAGGGATGTGCAGTTAACTACAATTAACTTGCTGTTGGTTATGCACTGTAATTGTAATCCTTCAAGTGTAATTCTGTTCAAATAAGGCTCTCTCTCTTTATTTTTGGTGTTGCTTAGAAAACCCCTTTCCCCTAGTCTCCTGCATCAGCCTTGATGATGCATGAAGCTCTTTCTATGTTTTACTGGTCCTGGTCCTACTACTATGGGTGCCTATAGACATTCAGGGGCCATGCTCTAATTCATGGTGCTTTACACAAAGTTCCATGAGTTAGAGCTCCCAACAGATGTTCCCCTGTTGGATTGGACGGGCTCCAGCCTGCCTGCACCAGCCCTGGCCAACACATGGGGGTGCTCTGGCAACCTCCAAGGAAGCTGCTGAACTGCTCCTCTCCCAAGTCATGCTCCTCTCCCCCAGCTCACAGACTATCAATGAGGGAGGGAGGGGAAGTAGGAGGGAGCAGCAGGCAATTATTGGATCAAGCAAGTAACTCTCCAGTGTCAACAACTCATGACAGCTGGTTACTGGCAATCAGGAGAAAACTGAACTCCTGAATGACTACTTTGCTTCAGTCTGTTACTGGACCATGGGCAAAATCATGCCAGGTTGGGCACAGATGGAGGAGGGTAGGAATGACTGCCTTACTACTATTACCATAGAACTGGTATGTAAAATTTTGAAAAAATTAGACATATATAAGTCAGCATGACTGGATGAACTTTACATGGCATTTTGGGAAATGCCTTGCTGGACTTGGTCCTTGCCACAGGCAACGACCTGGTGAGGGGTGTGCAGGTACTTGACCACGTTGACGACGGTGATCATCACCTGCTGGGATTTACTATCCAGTGGAGGGTGGTGAAAACAAGCAGCAAGGCAGAGGTCCTTAACTTTAGGAAGGCCGACATCTGTAAGCTAAGAAAGTTAGTAGGAGAGGCATTGGCGTCTCGGCTTCAATTAAATGGGAGTCCAAGAAGGGTGGTTGTTCAAGGAGACAATTTTCTGAGCTCAAAGGGAGTCAGTCCCAATGTGCACCAAAGGGGGCAGGAGTGCTAAGAAGTCCCCATGGCTCAGCAAACACATCCAGGCATGCCTGAGGGGAAAAAAGGAGGCATACAAACAGTGGGAGTAAGGGACTATCACCAAAGAGGATTACACTTCTGTTGCTTGGGACAGCAGGGAGGCTGTTAGGAAGGCCAAGGTTGACATAGAGCTAGGGCTAGCGACCAGAATTAAGGATAATAAAAAGTCCTTTTTTCAAATACATAGGAAGTAAGAAGGCACTGGGTAATGTGGGGCCCCTACAGGATATGCTTGGCAATCTGGTGATTGCAGGAAATGAAAAAGCTGACCTCTTTAATGAATTCTTTGCCTCCATGTTCCTGAATAGGGACCAGGGCATTTCCTTCACTAGAATTATGGATGGACCCAGGGGAGGCACTGCCATGCCTAGAGTCAGGGATGACCTTCTTAAGGAACTTTTGGAGGGGATGAACATATTTAAATCAGTAGGTCCAGATACTCTTCACCCAAGGGTGCTGAAGAAATTGGCAGGGGTCACAGTGGGGCCCCTGGCATGGCTCTATGAGCACTTGTGGGGCACTGGCCAGGTACCATAGGATTGGAAAAGGGCCAATGTAGTCCCCATTCACAAAAAGGGGAGAAAGGAGGACCCTGGTAATTATAGGCCAGTCAGTCTTTCCTTGGTCCTTGGGAAGACCTTTTGAGAAAAATATCTGCAGCACATCTGCAAGGGCTGAGCAGGGGAGGTAGTGCTTAGGGGTGACCAACATGGGTTCATTGAGGGCAGGTCTTGCCTGACTAACCTGGTTTCTTTTTATGATCAGGTCACAAAGTCCCTGGACAAGGGTACCGGGGTGGATGTCATCTTCCTGGACTTTAAGAAGGCCTTTGACATGGTTTCCCACCACATTCTCTTAAAAAATAGTAGGTGACTGGGTCATTGATGCCTACACAGTGAGATGGGTGGCAAACTGGCTAGATGGTCACACCCAGAGAGTGGTGGTGGACAGGTCATTTTCAACCTGGAGGGATGTGGACAGTGGAGTCCTCCAGGGCTCAGTCCTGGGGCCTGTACTGTTCAACATCTTTATCAGCAATCTGGATGTGGGTGTAGAATGCACACTATCCAAATTTGCTGATGACACCAAGTTGTGGGGCTAGGTGGGCATGCTGGAGGGGAGGGACATAATCCAGCTATATCGAGACAGACTACAGAGGTGGGTGGATGAGAATAGGATGGACTTCAATGCAGACAAGTGCAAGGTACTGCATCTAGGGAGAAGGAACCAGCAACACACCTATAGGCTGGGAAAAACCCTTCTTGTCCACACAGTGGCAGAAAGGGATCTTCAAGTCATTTCTGACTCCAGGATGAACATGAGCCACCAATGCGAGGAAGTGGTCAGTAAGGCTAACTGCACCTTGTTGGGCATCTACAGATGTGTCATAAGCAGGTCCAGGGAGGTTATCCTTCCCCTATATGTGGCATTGTTCAGGCCACAGTTGGACTACTGTGTCCAGTTCTGGGTGCTGCACTTCAAGAGCGATGTGGCTAGCATTGAGAGGGTCCAGAGGAGGGCCACTCACATGTTCAAGGGGAAGCAGGAAAGGCCCTATGAGGAGAGGATAAAGGGCCTGAACCTATTCAGCATCCACAAGAAAAGGCTGAGAGGGGATCTGGTAGCCATTCAGAAACTCACCAGGGGGGACCAGTGAGAATTGGGGGAGGCTCTGTCCCCCCGGGCACCACCCAGGGTTACTAGGAATAAAGGCCACAAATAGTTAGAGGGAAGGTTCAGGCTGGACATCAGGAGACATTACTTTACAGTTAGGGCTGCCAGGCTCTGCAAGTGAGGTGGTACTTTCTCCTACTTTGGGCATCTTCAAGAGGAGGCTGGGCAGATGCAGGGCTGGGGTGATATGACCACAGCACCCATTCCTGCCCAGGGCAGGGAGTCGGACCTGATGATCTGTTTAGGCCCCTTCTGATCCTAAGCACTATGAAACTTCATCCGAGGGTGGAGAAGGAGCTGACTGAAGTAATCGCAGGATCTCTGGTGAAACTTTTCCAAAACTCATGGTGCTGTGGAGAGGTTCCTGAAGACTGGAAAAAGGACAATGTTGTGTCCATCTTCAAGAAAGGGCAGGGGGAGGACCTGGGTAACTATAGGCCAGTTGGCCTAACTTCTATCCCAGGGAAAATCCTGGAAAAAATTAATCAAGGAGTCTATATATGACAGGCTTGCAGAAGGTAGGATTCTGAATGGCAGCCAGCATGGCTTTGTCATGGGAAGGTCTTTTCTTATTAACCTCATCTCCTTTTACGGTCAGGCACTTGGATAAGGGAGAGGAGGTTGACATTGTATACTTTCATTTCCAAAAGGCCTTTGATCTCATATGCCATGATGCTCTTGTGCATAAATTGGAGGAATGTGGGCTTACCTGTGAGACAGTTAGGTGGGTAGGGAGCTGGTTGCAGGGTAGGACCCAAAGAGTTCTAATGAATGGATCTATGTTGTCTTGGTGAGAAGTGGCCAGTGATGTCCCTCCGGGGTCAGTGCTTGGTCCAGTGCTTTTCAACATCTTTATCAATGATTTTGATCTGGGGGTAGAGAGATCACTGGGCAAGTTTGTGGATGACACCAAGCTATGGGGAAGCATGGCCACACTTGAAGACAGGCTGCAGATACAGGCGGACCTAGATAGGCTAGCAAGTTGGGCAGATCGGAATCAGGTGAAGTTCACCATTGAGAAACATAAAGTGCTCCACCTGGGGACAAAAAACCCCCTACACACCTACAAGTTTGTCAACACAAAACTGACCAGCACCACAAATGAAAGGGACCTGGAGGTAATAATAGACCACAGTATGAATATGAGCCGGCAGTACAGCTCTGTACCCAACAGGGCAAATGATACCCTGTCATGTATCAATCAGTGCATCTCCAGCAAAACTAGGGAAGTGATTTTTCCACTGTACTCAGCATTGGTGAGATGGAAGCTGGAGTACTGTGTAAAGGACTGGGTGCCAAACTTCAACAAGGATGTGGTAAAGCTAGAGAGAGTCCAGAGAAGGGCCACCCTTATGATCAGAGACTTACAGGGCGAGCCATACAAGGAAAGGCTGAGGGACCTTGGACGACTCAGCCTGAAAAAGAGAAGGCTGAGAGGATACTTGATAGTGGTTTACTGCTACATCAGGGGAGTACATCAAGAGCTTGGTGAACAGCTGTTCACCAGAGCAACCTAGGGGAAAACGAGGAGTAATGGTCACAAACTCCTGAAAGGCAGGCTCAGGATCAATATTCGGAAAAAAAAGTCTTCACAGCTAGGGTGTCTAGACTGTGGAATAGGCTCCCTCCAGAGGTTATTCATAGATTCCTACAAGTTAGGGTCAGCAGGGACCTCAGTAGCTAA
>NW_005842411.1:750380-753421 GCF_000455745.1 Alligator sinensis | reverse complement strand
AAAGAGTGCTGGGGTCAGATGATCCCATCCAGGTGCCAGTCTAGCCTCCTCTTAAACAGCCCCAAGGTAGGGGAGAGCACAACCTCCCTTAGAAGCCCATTCCAGATTTTGGCAACCCTTACCATAAATAAGTTCTTCCTGATGTCTAGCCTAAATCTGTTCTCCGTCAGTTTGTGGCCATTGTTCCTAGTGACTACAAGGGGTGCCCTGGTAAGCAGAACATCTCCTATTTTTTGCTTCCCCCACTTAATGAATTTCTAGGCGGCCACAAAATCCCCTGTCAACTTTCTCTTGTGGAGGCTGAAGAGAGATCCAGGGCCCTCAATCTCTCTTCATGGGACTTTTCCCACAGGCCCTGACACATATGAGTGTCCCTCTTCTCAACCCTCTCAAGGTTGCCCACATCCTTCTTGAAGTGTTGCACCCAAAACTGGATGCAGGACTCCAACTGTGGCCTGACCAGTGTTTCATAAAGGGGAAGTATCACCTCCTTAGACCCATTTGTCATGCACCTCCTCATACATGATAAAGTGTGGTTGGCTTTACTGATCACTTCATCACATTAATGACTCATGTTCATCTTGGAGTCAAAAGTGACTCCAAGATCCCTTTCCACTGCTGAGAAGGTCCCCCCCCAGCCTGTAAATATGCTGGTGATTCCTTCTCCCTAGGTGCAGCACTTTGCATTTATCCTTATTAAACTGCACCCTATTCTATTCCACTCACTTTTCTGACCTGTCCAGATCTGCCTGGATTTGTTTCCTACCCTCTGGTGTGTTAACTTTACCACATAATTTGGTATAATCCACAAATTTGGACAGAGTGCTTTCTACAACCTCATCCAAGTCACGGATGAAGACACTGAACAGCACTGGTTCAAGGACCAAGCCTTGTGGGACTCCACTGCCCACATCTTTCCAAGTTGATATTGACCCATCCAACACCACTCCCTGGGTGCGACCCCTTAGCCAATTTGCCACCTACCTAACTATGTAGTCATCTACATTTCAGTCACTCAGTTTATCTATGTGAATATAATGAGATACCATATTGGAGGCCTTCTAAAAATCCAAGTAGATGACATCCACCTCAATTCCTGCATCTCAGCATTTTGTGACCTAGTCATAAAAAAAACAGCCAAACAAGGTTAGTCAGGCAGGATCTACCTGCTATGAATCTGTGCTGGTTGTCCTTTAGCATTGCTTTCCCAACTGGACTCTCACAAATGTGATCCTTAATATTTTTTTTCAAGGATTTTCCTGGGAATAGAGGTGAGACTAACTGGTCTATAGTTAGCCAGGTCCTCCCTTCCTCCACTTCTTGAAAATAGTGGTGCTATCACCTACCCTGGAAATCTTCAAGAGGAGACTGGATGGCCACCTTGCTGGGGTTACCTGACTCCCAGTTGTCTTTGCTGCCTGGTTCAGGGGGGCTGGACTCAATGATCCCAAGGTCCCTACCAGCCTCACAATCTATGAAACTGCGGGCTGCGCCTGGGGGGGGGGGCGCATAGTGAAAGGGGGCTGCTCAGCTCATGCCCTCCCCATTACCCTAGTTAGGGTATTAGGGGGAGCCAGGATGGGCCTGTAAGGTGAGGGGGCTCCATTCTACCCCCACGAGCTCCAGACATGGCAAATCCAAGCCATCATCTGCTGCTGCCACTGTCAAGTGACTAAGGTGGGAGATGGGGGAAGGATCCCCCAACTTACCTTGTGCCTCCCTGCCCCCAGCTACACCAGCTGGGTTACTGGAGGGAGTCAGTAAAGGGTCCCCTGCTGCCTGCCTGCCAGCTCTCCCTCTGCCTGCCTCTCTCCCCCACTGACAGCCCCAAGGATGGAGCTGGCTGGTGCTCACTGCAAGCACCAGCTCAGCCCCATAAAGGCAATAAAATTAACCCTTGAGGGTTAACAAGTTTCCGAAGGTGCTCTGTTCTATAGCACCTTCAGCTAATAGCTGATTTCACGAGAGTTAATTTTTTCCACAATTGGCCATTTGAAAAGCACTCTGCAGTCATGCACATGTGCTATGTCGCAGCTGTAGAACATTTTCAGGGGCCCACTTGTGCAAAACATGCAACTTGTGTAAGCGTCCTATGTGTCCTAGTGAGTTGAGGACATTTTTCATGCTTTCCTCGACTGTCCTCAGCTGCAGCTGCTCTTTGCCACCCTGGGAGCGCTGCTTCGGGCACTGGGCCGGGACTTCTCGGAGGATGTCTACATCCACTCCTTCCCGTAACGGGCGGCTGACCGGGCCGCGGTCAGCCTGGCCAACTTCTTGCTGGGCCAGGCCAAGATGGCCACCCTGAAGGGCCGGCGAAACTGGCTTAGCGGCACCAGGATGGTCGACGCCATGCAGCTCTTCCGCCTGCTGGTGCGGGGCCACCTCTCGCTCGAGTTCGAGCATGCTGTCCTCTGGCGGACGGTGCCCACCTTTGAGGAATGCTGGGCCCTCGAGGGGGCACTGTGCCGAGTCGAGGTGGGATGCCTGCTCCTTGCCCTGTAACATCACTGGCTGCTCAAGGTGCAGAGACGCGTCCAGCCGTCCGAGACCTCGGACTTTGTTTCATGCAGGCCGACCCCTGCTGCCCTGAGGCCCTCATGGGTGTCCGGAACTGTAAATATGTAAATAGTCCTTTTGTTCATTGTGGTTTGTGTTTTTTTAGTCTAGAGTGTATGGGCAGGCCTTGCAGGCCACGAGCCCAGGCCTTGTCCATGAAGCCCAGATCTTCGGGCCAACCTGTACATACTCTCTACTGGCCCCGATTTGTCACCGTCCCTGGAATAAATGTCTCTTAAAAGTCTTTCTTTCTTTCAAGATGGCCACCGACAGCTGAAGCCCTTGTAAGCTCCTCCAGCTCAGGTGCTTTCAGCTTGTTACCCCGCACTCCCTGCCCCCCTTTTCCTGTCCCCCCCCCAAAAAAAACCTTGCCTCTCCCCACCCTGTCCCTGGTGACCCCCTCCCTGCCCCTTCCCCCCACTTTCTGAGCGTTTTCCCCCTGGGCTCTGGCAGCCTCGTTTGTCTCTGCCCCCCCCCCCCCCCCC
>NW_005842411.1:749513-749890 GCF_000455745.1 Alligator sinensis | reverse complement strand
GGGGGGTGTGGGGCGTTGGGGTGTCCCGGCGTTTCTTTTCCCCCCCCTGCCGATGGGAAGCAAGGACCCTCAGGGGAACCACGTCCTGTCTTTTCGGAGGCAGGTCTTCATGCTCCTTCAAGGAGGGCCCCCAGTCGCTACCTCGCTCCCTGAGCCTCACGCTCGAGGGTCGGAGGTTCATTATCTATCTGTCTGTGGGAGAGACCATGTGCTTCAAGTGCGGTGGCTCCTCCCACCTGGCTGCGCAGTGCCCTCAGGGCAAGGCAGCTGGACCATCGCGACCTGCGGCAGCGCCGAGAGACGGTGCGTCGACCTCTGGGGCATGCATCAGGCCTAGGGAGGCTGGGAGCTCTTCCCCCCGACCTCCTCCCCACCCC
>NW_005842411.1:746401-747293 GCF_000455745.1 Alligator sinensis | reverse complement strand
ATTGCCACCTTCAACATCAACGGCTGTCGAGACTCGGTGAGGCGCGAGGCCGTCCTGGAGCTCCTGCGACAGAAGAGGCTGGCCATCACAATCCTACAAGAGACGCACTCTGACAGGTTCAACCAGGAGGCCTGGCGAGCTGCCTGGCGAGGACAGGTGTTCCTGAGCCATGGCACCAACCTCAGCGCTGGGGTTGCGACACTCTTCTCACTGCAGCTACAGCTTGACATGGCGGTGCCGCAGGAGGTCATCCCCGGACGCCTGCTGACCGTCCGCGTCACCCTCGCACAACACCACCTGCTGCTTATCAACATCTACGCTCCCTCCGATGGCCAGCAGAGGGTCGCTTTCTTCGAGACCTTGGCTGCCTCTCCTGCATGACGCTAGCGAGGATGATCCTCAATCCTAATCCTCAATGCACAAACTAAGTCTATTCCATCTCGGAGGAAAGACAGCAAGAGGGCACAGCAGCCCCCCTGGCTCTCCAGGGACCTACCACACCTCCTGAGGCTAAAAAGAAAGGCCTACAAAGGATGGAGGATGGGAGTCACCTCCAAGGAGGATTATTCTGCACTGGTCCAGTCCTGTAGGGAGCAGACCAGGAAAGCCAAGGCTGCAACTGAACTCCAGCTAGCTTTGAGCATCAAGGACAATAAAAAGTCCTTTTTCAGATATGTGGGGAGCCGGAGGAAAAGCAGGGGCAACATTGGACCCCTGCTTAACCAGATGGGGCAACTGACAACTGACGCCCAGGAAAAAGCCAACCTATTAAATAGGTACTTTGCGTCGGTCTTTCATCAGTCCCATGGGACGCCCATGCCCGCTACAGGGCCGGGAAGTCTGGGTGAGGGTGATCCCCTGCCCTCCATTAATGCTGACTTCGTGAAGGAAC
>NW_005842411.1:743290-743703 GCF_000455745.1 Alligator sinensis | reverse complement strand
GCCGAGCCTGCGTGCCCTGAGGCCACGCGGGAGCTCCATGAGGGCCTACCACGACTCGATGCCCTGGAGGCCAGAGAGCTTGAGCGGGACTTGTCCCTGCAAGAGCTGGCAGCCGCCACGGCCGGCCTCGCCTCTGGCAAAGCCCCGGGCCTCGATGGGCTGCCTGCCGAGTTTTACAAGACCTTCTGACCTCTCCTCGGCCCCAGCCTCCTGTCCGTTTTCCAGGAGAGCCTCGCCGACAAGGTCTTGCCGATCAATTGCCGCCGAGCGGTGCTGACCCTGCTGCCCAAGAAGGGAGACCTGGGCTACATGACGAACTGGCGGCTGGTCTCCCTGCTCTGTGCGGACTATAAGATCCTGGTCAAAGTGCTGGCCACCCGCCTCCGCGCGGGCATGGCCTCTCTCACCGGGCC
>NW_005842411.1:726022-742403 GCF_000455745.1 Alligator sinensis | reverse complement strand
CCAGCGGGGTGCCGGCCTATCGGCTGCAGGCCCTCCAGCGGCTCCTATACACCGAAGGCCACCTCCCGTGGCGACAGCTGGCGTGCCAATTCCTGAGGCGAGTGGGGGGCCTTGGCTTTGACCGGGAGCTGTTTCAACTGGACCTCACCTTCCTGAACGGGGTGGTCCTTCCCCCGTTCTACCGCAGCATGGTGCGGGCCTGGCGGGCGGCCTTCCATTTTATATGCCATGCCTCCATCTTGTGTCCTCTGCCTGGGCATCCCATGTTACAACTGTATGAGTCACATACCCCTCCCATGTACATTGGTTCCCCAATAAATAAGTGTGATTGGAAATGATTGAAATACAATGGTAATAGGCCTCTAGTGAATGGTCTGTAATGACTGGGCCATCACCTCACATTGATTCACTCAGGAACCACAGACCTCACCCAGGAACACAGACAAGAACCCAGCATTTGAAAGACAAAGGAAAGGACCCTGCAAAAACAGCAACTCTCACCATTACAGACACCAGAAACTGCACATCCCTTCATGGAGCACACATGCTCAGTACACCAGGGGCTGACCCTTGCCTGGGCATGCCTCCTGTCACTAGGGTCACACAAAGTCTGCCCCTATAAAAAGAGGCCGTGAAGACAGGCCCAGTGGGAATGCCTTTTCCATCTGGACCAGCACCATGCCACACCACCTATCTACCCAGAGGCCCTGCCGGCGGCCCCCCTTTGATAACACCTACTGGACAAGGACCCCTTCCAGCCTGGATAGGTAGAGATTATCTGCACACCTCCTCCTACAATGTGGACTCTCTTTCTCTCTCTGTCTGTCTGTCTGTCTCCTCATGGACTTCAGCCCCTGCACCAAGCCTTTCTAACCCCTGCTGCCATTGTGTGGGTGTGAGTGTGTGGGTGCAAGGGAACCAATTTGGCATTATGTCACCATCTCCCCTGTTCAATAAAACCACTGTCATTTGCAACCCCGAGTTGGGTCATGTTTTACTGAATCCCAGTCCCTTCCTTATCTTAAATTCCAGCCTCATTCTCTCTCTCTCTCTCTCTCTCAATTCCAGCCCCCAACCCTCTCCACTAGTTTCCCGATCTCTTCTCAATTCCTACTGTATTTTCCCTGTGACTTTCTGATGCCTTTCTCTGCTTTCCTGCTGCCCCTGCCACCTTTCAGTCTCTCCTGCTGCTTTTTCTGTGATTTTCTGCTGTCTGTCTCTCTGTTTTCAGCCCCCCCCATCTTCCCAGCTCCTGCAGCTTGCTCCAGCTTCCAGCACCTACTACTTCTCTAGCTGCCCCTGAGCCATCCACTGGCTCCTCACACCCAGAACCACTTTTTAACACCAACACTTTCCCTTAGTCCCATTTTTCCCTCTCCCCATCTACCTTTTCAGCTTCCCGTAGCTCTGGCTCCAGACCCAGCCTCTGTGCCGACATGCTTCCCTGTTCATCAGGCTTTGGGCATTGTCTTTTAATCAATTAAGATCAGTTAACCTAAAGTTACCTCCGAGCCTCAGTTCTGCAGGCCAGGGCCCTCTAGTCTACTGGTTCTAGTCTTGGTCCCAGTGACTTTCGTTTCCAGTAACTTTAACTCCCTACACTTCTATTTTCTTACCTTAACCTTTCCCCAGGTATCCCAAGTACACCAAGCACATACATACATACCCATCACAACACCTAACTTAGGAACTCACTTATGTGTATGTGTAGGTGGGTGGTATGTGTGTAAATTAGTTAATACACACACACACACACACATATATATAGATAGATAGATATCATTGTGTGTGTATGGTATATGAATTAGTAATCCACGTATGTGTATTGGATGTGCAGGTGTTGGTAACTGATTCTGTCTAAATGTGGTATGTGTAGTGTGCATGGGCCTAAACTGGTGATAGGTGTGCATAAACCTAGACTGGTTATTTTGAATGTGTGTGTATCTGACTTGCTAGTGTGAGTGTGTGAGTGTGTGTGTGTATACATACATACATACATACACACACATATATGTATATGTGTGTATGTATGTATCTATATAGATATATCTATATATATGTGTGTATGTATGTATGTATGTATATGTGTGTATGTATGTATCTATATAGATATATCTATATATATGTGTGTATGTATGTATGTATGTATATGTGTGTATGTATGTATCTATATAGATATATCTATATATATGTGTGTATGTATGTATGTATGTATATGTGTGTATGTATGTATCTATATAGATATATCTATATATATGTGTGTATGTATGTATGTATGTATATGTGTGTATGTATGTATCTATATAGATATATCTATATATATGTGTGTATGTATGTATGTATGTATATGTGTGTATGTATGTATCTATATAGATATATCTATATATATGTGTGTATGTATGTATGTATGTATATGTGTGTATGTATGTATCTATATAGATATATCTATATATCTATATCTATATATAGATATATAGATATGGATATAGATATAAATATATGGCATTGTGTGCATGATATATGAATTAGTGATCTATGTCTAACTTTTTGGGTGTATAGTGTATGTACTTAAATTGGTAATAAGTATGCATGTGCCTAGGCTGATTTGATATATGAATTAGTGATCTATGTCTAACTTTTTGGGTGTATAGTGTATGTACTTAAATTGGTAATAAGTATGCATGTGCCTAGGCTGATTTGAGTGTGTATGTGCCTGAACTGGTAGTGTGTGTGTGTGTATGCACCTAATTAATTTGTGTGTGTTTTGTATATGTGCAATTGTGTCACACCCTCCTGTCTAACAGTGCAATATTGAGATCCTGAGAGTTGGCCTGACCCCGCAGGTCAACAAGAGCTAGACCTAGATCTGGATCTGAGTGCCTTAGCAAGGGAAATTATGGGGAAGGAGGTGGAGTCATCTGAGTTTCTGCTCTGCACACCCTCAAGTTTCCCCTAGAGCCAGGTCTCCTTCCCCAGAAGGCACTTCAGAGGAGGCTGAGGTAGCGGTTGTGGAGGCAAGTGGCTAAGCTGAGTCCACTCCTCCCATTGCTATACCTCTGCCTACTGAAGAGGGGAAACTGCAGCATCCACACATGCAACCACACCTCAGAAGTGAGTGTGTAGTGTGGTCTGGGGTCATTTTGAGCTGGCAGATGATCCCACATATGCTGCCTGCACTGCCAAGCCACAACCATCCAGGACAAGGGAACAAAACACCTGAGCACCACAGGGATCCTGATGCATCTCCGCCGGCACCACCCCCTTCTCCTTGCTCCTCCTCAACCTGCCGGCAGCAGGAGCTGGGCAAAAGGAAGTCCCCCTTTTGCTTCAAAACCCATGTCCCCCAAAGCAGAGGCAGACCAACATGGAACAGTGGGAGACAAGTGGACAGAAAGTGGGGTGCATTGCAAGGGCGAGCAAGATCGCCCAGACCACTGGGGAAATGCTTGCTGTTGATGGACAGCCCTTCTCCTTTGTTGAGCGACCAGGGTTCAGGTGGCTTATAGTGCTCATAGCCCCATCATACCAAATGCTAGCATGCGCCACCTTTAGCAGGATGGTGGTGCCCTCCCTGTATGCGGCATGCAGGGAGTACTTGAGGGTGGAGCTGCACAAGGCAGGTCTGCAGGTGTTCTTACACTTCACCTAGGACATCTGGAGTAGCTGGGATGGAGATCATGCCAACCTATCCCTCATAGGGCACTCGTGCAACCAGTCAGGCCATTGATGGGCTCTCCTTCAAGCTGAGGTGATGGATAAGTCCCACATGGCAACAGTGATAATGGGGGCCATGAACCGTTTGGTGCAGCAGTAGCTCATTGGGCAGGGTGAGCTCACCAGCCAGTTCATGGTCACTGAAAATGGGGTCAATATGGTCAAGGCAGTTCTGATGGCATCTTTGTGGACATCTGCTGTGTTTCATGCAATTTCCACCTCATAGTCAGGGATGCTTTAAAGGGGGACAGGGCTGCTGGTGATGGCACCAGCACCACCATCAACCTAATTTCCAAATGCAGGAAGCTGGCAGGCTACTTCCACCGCAGCATCAAGGTGGGCAAGATGCTGTGGGACAAACAAGAAGAGCTGAACTTCCTGCAGCACAAAATCATGCAGGATGTGGAGACTCAGTAGAACTTCACATACCTGATACTCAAGAGGCTGGTGGAGCAACAGGAGGCCATCCCTGAGATGGCCTGGGTGGGGAGATTGGGATCAGTGGCCCCCTTAACAGAGATGAGTAGGCTACCATCATCCAGATCTTGGTGGTCTTCAAGCCCTTCCTTCAGACCACCAACACCCTCAGTGCTGGTGATGCCCTCCTTAGCCAGGTGATCTCTGTAGTGAGGGAATTTCTGAGCCAAATGGCTCTTCCAGGGGATCAATGTTCCTGGCTGGGGCAAGCTGCTGTCACCGAATGTGCAGGCACTATTGAGGTGGCTGAAGAAGGGCATAAGGAAATGGCCTGATGCCTTGAGGTCCAGTAGGGTCCATGTGCTGGCTGCTACGCGTGACCTGAGGGTGAAGGGCAGTGTATTCAGCAGCCATAGCCTAAATCAGTGGACAGAGGTGCTGGTGAAGAGAGTCAGGGAGGCAGAATGTTGGAGGCAGGGGGAGGTGGAAGAGGAGGATCCACTGCCCCATGCTAGCATGCTATCCACCAGCCAGTGTCCTCCTCCACCACAGGTGCTGAAAATGTGGGCCAAGGTCATGGCTTCCATGGTGGGGTACAGAGGCACCAGAACCCACCATCAGGCAGGTATCACTCAGGATGGCCATCTCACTGAGGATGTGCAGCCACTGCTTTGCGACCCCTTGGCCTACTAGGCAAGCCACAGCCAGATATGGCCAGATGTGGCCACAGTTTCCCTGGAACACCTGTCCTGTCCACCGACTGGTGTTCCAAGTGAGAGAGTGTTCAGCAGTGCTGGGGATGTAGTGACACTCCACCAAACCTCCTTGGATCCTGGTTTGGTGGAGCAGCTGGTGTTCCTCAAGGTGAACCGCCCACTGCTGGGGCTCCCCAAGCTCCAGGTGCAGACAGAGTGAATGCCACCCTCCTCACTCCATCCACACCTATTTCTTTTTTTCCTTTTTAAAAAGCCATTTAATGCCTCACTTTCAGAGCTGAAGGGGGCATTCACTGCATCACCAGCCAGCAGGGGAAGAACATGTCCCTGCTAAGCTTCTGTGTCAGGATGAACTTGGAGGTATGGGATGGGGCTATGAGGAAAGAGGAGGCCCCAGGTCCTCAGCATGACCAATAAACTGCACTCTGCCAAGGTTGGGAGACCTGGTAGGACTGCTGGCAGCACTGCAGCCCCAGGAAATGCCAGGACCAAGAATCTCCCGGTGAAAAGTGGGTAGGAGGTGCCATCACCTCCATCCATCACACACATGCACAGTCCTGGCAGGGGAAAACCCAGGCCCATCACGTCTTTCACATTGGTCTTTGACATGCCTGAGGCTTTCTGGTTGCAGTGGAGCTGTGAGGCTCCATGTGAGCTGAGCTTAGCTGTCTGGGATGCCAGCTTTTGGGTTGAAAAACCCTTTGTTAGGCTGAGTAAGCACCTGCAGTTTGTGTCTGTGTGCTGTTCTTGGGTAGAAGGAATAGTAAAGAAGCCAGAGACTGACACACAATGCAGGCAAGAAAGCCAGTCAGTGAAAATGGAAATGGAGGCATCAGGGGGTGAGGGACAGGATGGGATGAAGTGAGAAGGGGGATGTAGCAGCGCAGGTGAAAGTGTAGAGGTAGCTAGGGAGTCAGATTTCTGGTGGAGGCATCAGGGGGTGAGGGACAGGATGGGATGAAGTGAGAAGGGGGATGTAGCAGCGCAGGTGAAAGTGTAGAGGTAGCTAGGGAGTCAGATTTCTGGTAGGTTGTAGTGTCAGAATTCCAATGTCTATATTGAATCCATGAGTTTCTGTACCTAGGAGGTTGATGAAATGCAGTTCATAGGCTCGTCTGTGAAAAGCAGTTTATAAATTCCCTTTATGGATCAGGCTTGAGAGATCGGAGACAGGTGGTGTTCTTTTGTTGTCTTTTGGTAAATTTTCAATGTGTGCTCATTCCAGTGACCAGTTGTTGCTCGATGTCTCCACGTATTTTTCATCAGGACACTTTGTGTTTCTCTCTTATAATCCATGGGCAAAACATCATAACAGTATTGAAACAGCGAAACAGTTTCAACAAAATGAAACCAAACAGTGCTTTCAAAATGAAACAAAACTCACAATGAGACACTGTCCCATTGAAATGGTGAAACAGAAGTTGAAACGAAATGGTGCTCTTTCACACAGCCTTAATAATAATGTATACCGTTATATCAATAATATAATGACGAGTCATTATAATGATAAAAGAGAATTGTCATACAGGACAAGGGATAACAGTGGGTTGAAACTACAGCCTAGCATTTTTTTTATCCATTCTCTGGACAATATTCCTAAGTGTAAAATCCATAGGAAAGTGATACAAATTCTGTAAGAAAATTGTATAATCTCCTTCCTTGGAAGTTTTTAAGAAGAGTTAAGGTAGGAATCTATTTGGAGTGGCTTAAGAAGTGTCAGTCATGAATTTGTAGAGAAGATGGTACTGTTGATATATATTCCATGCTTGGGATTGTATTATTTCCATTCATTTTAGATGCATCTTCCTTGTGTCCTTAAGATTACCATTACTGCTTAATCTGTATTTGAAGTGCAAAGAGCAAATAAGTCATTGACAAAATATCACATACTTCATAATAAATCAGAAAAGTGCTAATTCACATAATTGCAATTGTTATAAATGAGGAAGAACTATAGTACTTACTGGATATGTGTATTGTACTTTTGCTTTTCATTAGTCTTGGTAAATTTTTTATGGCACAAATGTGCCCAGTTCTTTTAGAAACCAATAATTCTGGTTTCATATTGGATTGCAAAAGTTTGATCCAATATAATCAGATAAATATAGGAGTGTTCATTTGATTAAAAATATCCATTAGGAAAATCTTTATATATATAATACATTTTTAAATTTATATATAATGTATGTATACAGAGCTGTTTATTTCCTTGATATGACACAACACACACAAGGTACTATGGGTATCAGGATTTGTGAAATAGTGCATGAACTAACAATGCATTTCTCTTCCCACCAGCTTTTGACTTAGAAGGAAGCCAGATATTTGGATACTGAAGAATGATTTTTCTTAGTATTATCTTAGTTTCCAATAATGGTTGTATAAAAAGACTAGCCAGCAAAGGAAAGGGGGCCTGTGACACCCAAAATCCTGTAATTCTCATTTTAAACTTATCATCTTGACTCTCTCTTTAGCTACAATTGACGAGAATTCAAATTATGATTCTTTCCCCAGTTGAAACTAAGTTACTTCCATTTGTTACCAATAAGATTTTGTGTGTGAAGGAACAATAGCCACTAACACCTGCAATCCTCCACATGGAATTAAAATTATGAATCTCATAGTGTATTGTTTTTAAAGGCCTCTCATGAGTCAGGCTTGGTGAGGAAGCAGGTGTGTAGATCTTTCTACACACCTTCACACTATATGCATTCATGAATGTATTGGAAATTCTGTACAGTATGCTTTTCTAATAATTGGTCTTGTTACGTTTAATGAGAAACAAGCAGTGTCAGGCTTAAAGGGGCCATTTTGTATCTAACTATGGCAGATTGCATCTCCATTGATCTGTCTTCTTTTCTTATTAATGAGATGACAAACCTCCAAAACATTTTAGAAAAGCAGTCAGCTTTAATAAACCTCTCTTTTAACTGTTTTGTCACTTCATTTCTATTCTTTATTTCAGAATCAGAAACATATTACAGTTCATTTACAAAATAACAAAATTATCCCAGTAATAGTATAAATATGGAGTTTATTTGCATGTATACAGAGGGTTGAAAAAATATAATGCATTACCTTATTCCTTATCCAGTGGAGATATTTAAAAGAAATGGGTAAATGAAATCACTAGCCAGAGAATAGCAGATACATTAAGTAATTCTCATACTCTAATGTGAAGAGAGAGCCATTTTAATCAATCTTCATTTAGTACATTGTAGTGATGTGACATATACCAAACTGATTTAAACTCATTATTTCTAGATATTAGGTCAACTGAGGAAACAAACTGGAAATATTTTTGGATTAATATGCTTTTATATTTTGCATTGGCTGAAAAATGCGTTTTCCCTTCATATTTTATTACATACTTCAATTTATCATGGATAAAATATTCAAGTTCTTGACTTAATCAAAGCAGCACAGAATGATTTAGATTATATAAGGTGAAGTTACTTGGACATCGTGGGTGAACATAATTTTGCAAAAGTAGACTAAATTGTTGGGCAACAGTTACTCTATCTGCCATGCCTCAGTAAAGTTCAAGATTCAGAGCAGACTTGTGATTTGGATGTAGGATCATAGGAAAGTACACCAGGAAAGGCTCTATCCAAGATCCTCTAGTCCAGCCCCTTCCTCAAGGCAGAGATAATCCCTGACTACAACATCCCAGTCAAGTATCTGTTCAATTTGCTCTTGAAGATTTCCAGGGATGGAGATTCCATCACTTTTCCAGGTAGCTTATTCTAATGCTTGACCAACTTCATAATCATAAATCTTCCTAATCTCCAACCTATTTTTCCCTACTATATCTTGAAGACGTTTCTCCGAGTCTTATCCCTTATGCCTACAGAGAAAAGCTCATCTCCATCCTTTCTATATTCAACCTTCAGGTAGTTGAAGACCATTATCAAATGGCCTCTCAGTCTTCTCTAGACTAAATAACCCTAGCTCTTTTAGCTTTTCTTCAGAAGTTATGCTTCTCAGGCCTTTAATAATTTTTTACCTCTCTGTGCTGGACCTTTTGCAATCTGTACACATCTTTCTTGAAGTGTTGGGCCCAAAAGTGGGCACAATACTCCAGGTTAGACCTTATCAGTATTGAACAGAGCAGAAGAATCACTTCTCTTGATTTGCAAATGTCACTCCTGTTCTTTTCAGCAGTCTCTCACAGTTGAGCATGATTGTCTTCCATGATTGTCTTATCTGTGTATCTGAAGATGGCTGATGAGGTCTATCCAAGATTGAAAAACTCTACCACAGTTCAGAGGTGTGTTTCCATGTGGGATGAATGGTTCTGTATTCTTGATTTGGTCCATGACATGCTGTTTCTGCCACTCCCACTTTTCCATCTCCTGCTGTTGTGAGGTTTCAAAGTACTGACATCCCTACAGCAGACTCTTTTTTTCCTTTTGGGGTCATTCTGGAAGATAGTCTCCCATGAGTTGACATCAATGCTGCATTTTTTAAAGTTGGCCTTGAGGATATCCCTGAAGTGCTTTCTCTGCCCTCTTCTTGAGTGTATGCCTTGGCTGAGCTGGGGGAATAAGACTTGTTTTAGGATCCTGAAATCAGACATCTGGATGACATGGCAAACCAAATGAAGTTATTTTTGTATGATCAATGCCTCAATACTCATGGTGTTTGCTTACAGGAGGATGGCAACATTGGTGTGTCTTTCTTGCCACTGGATTCAGAGGATCTTCCACAGACAGCATTGATGGTAGTTCTTCAGCAACTTTAGATGTCTCCTGTATATTGTCCATGACTCAGCTCCATACAGAATGGTGGAAATCATGACTACTTGATAAAACATGAGCTTGGTTTTGATTCTGATGTTGTGATCTTTAAACACACCTTTTTTCAGGCCTCCAGGCATCCAAAGGCTGCACTTGCACATTTAAGGCAATGTTGGATTTCTTCATTGATGTCATCTTTCTACAAAAGATGGCTTCCAAGGTAAGGGAAATAACATTCTCCAGAGTCTCACTATGGATCTGGATGACCAGAGTCAGGGACTGTTCATTAGGAGCTTGTCTTCTGAATGTTAAGCGTGAGTCCCATTTTTCTTGTATGCCTCGGTACAGATGTTGATGATTGCCTGAAGGTCTGCTTCTGAGTGAGCACACATTACAGGTTAAATAACTTACCATCCATTCATTAGTTTAGCTCCACTTCAGCTTGAAGCTCACAACTGCTCAGAGGTAGCATCATGGCAAAGAATAATGAGAAGACTGTTGGAGTGATGATGTATCCTTGTTTAACTCCTATTTTAACCTCAAATGGATATATGATAGACCCATTATTGAGAACCACCGCTCACATACCATCATGGAGCAGACAGAGAATAGTGACAAATGTTGATGGGCATTTGTACTTCAGTACTTCTGTACTACACTTTTCAGCTGACAGAATCAAAAGCTTTTGTGATGTCAAAGGAGGCCATGTAGACAGTCTTATCTTGTTCCTGACATTTCTCCTGCATCTGGTAAGCTGTGAAGATCTTGTTAGTTGTGCAACTTGCTCCCATAAACCCACACTGAGATTCCAGGAGGAACTCATCAGCAAGTGGAAAGAGATGTTTCAGGAGGATTCTCAAAATGATCTTTCCTGTGTTGGACAGCAAGTTTGATTCCTCTGTAGTTTCCAAAGTTGAACTTGTCTCTGTTCTTGAAGATTGTCACAATCATGGCATTCGTAAGTCTGTATGGGTTTTCCTCCTCATTCCAGATCCTCAAGATGAAGATGTGAAGCTGTGATGTGAGCTCCTATCCACATTCCTTGAAGATTTCTACAGGGATTCCATCTGCTGCAGGTGCCTTATTGTTCTTCATCTGCTTGATGGCTTTCCTCACCTCATCAAATGTTGGCAGGATTCTGAGATCATCTTTGACTGGGTATTGTGGGATGCAGTTGTGAACACTTGTCAACAACAGAGTCTTGATTGAGAAGGTCTTCAAAATGTTCCTTCCAACTGTCATTGATGTCTCCCCTTTCCTTGATCAGGTCTTCCCCATCCTTAGGTCTCAAAAGAGTTGGTCCCCAAGTTTTTGTACTGTGGATGGCTTTGCTGGCACTGAAGAAACTGAGCGTATTGTAAGCAATATGTTGATGATCCTTAACTCTGTCTTACCACCATTTGTTCTGCATATCGTGCATCCTCCTTTGGAGTTTTTCCTTGGCTTGTTGGAGATTCCATTTTTTTATGCTTAGATTTGATGTCATTTTGCCAATTATAAAAGGCCTTGCACTTGTGCTCTATCAACCCTTGGATATCCCAATTGTTCACATCAAACCAGTCTTGATGTTCCCTGGTAGAGAATCTGAGTGTCTCTTCACAGGTGCTGACAATGGTGGCCTTGAGGGCACCCCACATGGTGCTGACATTCTCCCATTCTTATTGATTATAATTCACCAGTTTTTCTCTGAGGCACTGGTGGAAGAGATCTCACTTGCTTGGGTCCTTGAGTACTTCAGCATTGATCTTCCATTGGCATTTGTAAATCTCATCTATTAGATTGTGGACCATTTCTGCAGTCTATCCAAGTCATTTTGGATCCTAGCCCTACCCTCCAGAGTGCCCACAATTCCACCCATCTTCCTGTCATCCACAAATTTGTTAATTGTGCATTCACTCCTATTGTCCAAATCATCAGTGAAGTTATTAAACAATACAGGACCCTGGACAGACCCATGGGGAACCTCACTCAATATTTCCTCCCAACAAGATGTGAACCATTGATGATTACACATTGAGTACAATGTTCCAACCAGTTTTATATCCATGTTACAGTACTTTAGTCTAGTCTGTATTTCCTTAGCTTGATAATGAGAATGAGTACTATATCAGCTCACTGACCTTCAATGCAAATGTGACAGGTGGGCGGGCCCCCTTCATCCTTCACCCTGCTCCATATGGTGTGTGACTTCACAAGCCCCATCTCCTAACCCCAGTCACATGGTGCATGATGTCACAAGCTCTGCCCCCTGATCCTAGCCACATGGTGCATGGCATCACCAACACCAGCCCACTGCCCCCAGTCACTTGGTGTGAGACATCAGCAACTCCACCCCCAATCCTAGTCACAGATAGTGTCCTGGGTAAGGCCCAATTCTTTCTACAAGCTTTTGAGGATGCCACTAAAACACCTTATGGTTATCTGGTGGTAGATTTAAATGCTTTTACCCTAGACACTTTTAAATTAAGAACCAGGCTTTTTCCTCCTGACCAACCTGCTCCTTACACTTTAAAAAAAAACAGCAGGTGGGAATAAAAAGAGATGATATAGCAGTGGCCTCGTCTTAGCTCTCAAGATGGTGGAAGGCAAGCATGTCTCACTGCATGAAAATCAATTTAATTCCCTTAAAACTCCTTCTTCAATCCTCCCCACAGCAGAGAAAAGCTATACTTTGCTTGGCCTCTGATGATTTAGTACCAGGCATTTCAGAAATTGCAATGAACACCTTAAAAGGAAACATCCCTTTGACACCGCATCAAATTTGTATGCTGAAAAAGAGATGCAGGATCATAAAAAAATCTAAGTAACAAAAGATTGCCTCTTAGAAAAAAATAAAACAGCTGGTTAAACAGTCGGGGGCGGGGTGGAATTTATCGGCCCTCATTTAAGTTTTGCTCTCCCTCTGATTATGGGGCTTTTGACTAGCTGGTGAAAAAATGTGCCTGGAGCACAGAAAAAAAATGTACCTGGTGCTCAAACATGAGCTGGAACAATTAACAGCTCCTCCACCATCTCAGGAAAATATCAGAACCGAGGCAACCCACTTATTGGATGCTGAAATGAGGAATATTCTACAAAGGCTGGGTTTAGCAGAATATGATAAAACTAAATTGTATGCCATGGTGCTTCAGAAATACCTGACCTTCGTAAGCAGGGTAATCTGGATGGAGGGAAATTAACCCTGTGTCTGCCAGAACAGACCCCCCTAGAAGCTGGAAACCCCCTAGAAACCCCAACAAACCCCAACCCCATTATTCAGGAAGTATTGGATAATGTGTATGCCTGATACAGGAAAAATGCTAAAGTGTTGCTCACTAAGCTGAGCCAGCACAAAGTTATTTCTTTGGGATGATCAAGGGGGCTTTGTCTACAAAGGAACACTCATCAAGGGTTCTAATATGCTCTACTTGTTCTGGGGAACCCTTCCAACTCATGCCAGGTCTAGTAAATGTCTGCTTAAATGCTGGGGCATCTTTATGAATGCCGTGACCAAGCTGAACATACCATCTTCTGTTAGGGGCAACACTGTAAAGCATGATCATCTGGAATGCCTGCAAGCATCTGCCTCAGACCAAGAAACACCAACAGCACCACCGAAGAAGTGGAACACTCTCTCTAAAAGCCACTGGCTCACCATGTAAAGTTTTACACTTTGAATTAAACTATTCTATAGTGGTACAATTTTTAAGGATTTTTAAGGATAAAACCCTGGTGAGCTGTTCAGTGTTCATCTTCACATGTAGTAAAACAGAAAATTTCTCCTATGATTTATTTCTATGACGTTGTCAAAGACCCCATACACGATTATTTTAACCCTGGTGGGCAAAGCCACAGCAAAGCATATTTATGGTCTCGGGTTCCCAGTTTTAATCAGCAAATAATGATCAGCATGCTCCTGGTCAGGAGAAAGGTCAAAGGCAAACAAGGTGTAACCCAGGGAAAACTCCTCATGATTTATTATCAGGACCCAGTCTTTCATATGTTTACTGGCCGTCTGTACCAGTTGCATGTACTCTCTTACAGTTACCGTTCTCAAAATCTGGTTGTAGGGGCTTTGTTGGGGTTTGTTCTCCATTGACATAGAGGGCCAGAAATTAATATTCTAATTTTTAAAGTTAAAGGGGTTCATAGTATAATACCTGCTAAAGACATTATTATCCATGAACCCAATGAAGATGAGTTTGGACAGCTGCCCGAGAAACAGATTCTCCTGGTTGCTAACTCTTCTGCCGGCAGGGATGCTAAACACTTTCATACCCATGCAGGCTATGGGGTATTTAGCACTGGCTGTAAGCAAGACCTCCACATAGCCCAGTCGGACACCCGGGGCTACCTTCACTTTTTTCACAAAAAGTGAGGTGGATGTGATTTTTCGTTTACATTGGCCAACTGCTGTGGCACCCATCAAGCAGAAGGCATCTGTACTGCATGTCAGTTTAATTTTCATGTCCACACCTTCCAGCAACATTTTTTTCTGGAAAAAACAAATCACTATGGAGATGACCAAGCAGCTCTATCTTTTTGCGTTGGTCTGTCAGGGTGTCATCACTGTAGTTGAGCACTGATTCAATGAAGGCTTAGTAAGGGAAACAGTTGTTGCTCTGGCTGATGAGATGATTGCCCAGAGTGACATCCAGCTTACCAAAGACAGAGGCCAGCAGGTAACTCACCAAACCCACCACTTCCCCAGCATCAAGATTAGTTCCATTGCCTTTTACAATCTTGCAGCAAAGGTACAGCAGTGTGTTGTTCAAATCCATGTAATCTTCACCATTCCCAGATATGAAAAAGTCAAGGGGGCTGGACTCGGTATAGTCAAGACTGGGGGGAATTTCAACATGGCTTTTCTCAATGCAGGTCTGCATAGGGGCTATTTGAAACACATCCAGTTCAGATTTGGTGCACTCTTCAGACCCACAGTGAACAAAGGCCATGGAAATTAAAATATATTTCGGTTTACTCCAGAAGAGTGCCCCTTCTTTCTCCCAGGCTGCTTCTAGGTTTTTCATGTATGGCTGCCCCATTGACTTAACCTCTTCTTTTTAAAGGGTTGAGGAGGTCCTGTACATCTGGAGCGTGGTGGTCTCTCTTTCTTTTAAAGCTCTTCCTTTGAATATACATGAGGCCAGACCCTTCCTGCTTTGCCAGCTTGATCACCTTATCCAGGACAGCTCAGGAGACATGACTGATCATGTCTTTGGCTATGTTTTGCACCACATTTTTAGTGTGGGGCTTAATAATCTCCAGACCCCTTCTTGAAAGTGGCATGACTTTTCTAAAGATGCTGTGGAATATGCCTCCCACGCCAGCCCCATATATTACTGGCACCCCGTGATATCCAGGAAGACCGTACCTGGCCTGGGCTTCATAATAATTTCTGCACAAGTTAGGGTCCCCATAGTTTTTTACCATCACCATCATGCTTTTACTTATTTTAAAATCTCAAAGTCTTCCAGGGATGTAGGTGAAGCTTAACAATCACCTTACCAAAGTGAAATGAGATGTGTTTGTTTTGATCTATCTCTATTATTATTTCAATGCTGATTGTGTCGATGTGGTGCTGACTAATGGGGACATAAAGTGGCTTGTTGTATGTGATCCATGATCTCTCCAGGTATAGAGGTCAGGTTTACTGGTCTGTAATTCTCTGGATCCTCCTCTTACCCTTTCTGAAAGATGGACACTATACTTGCCCCTTTCCAGTTATCTGAAATCTCACCTGACCTCTATAGGGGGAGGGGGGAGGGCAGATTAGCCCGCATATGCCTCTTGCAGCATCTCAAACCCCTTTGAGATGCTGCAAGAGCCATGTGAAGGAACAGGAAAAGGTTCCCTGTATTGCAAGTTTGCCATGCTAGGGCAAAATTTTACCCCTGGATATCTAGGGGTCAAAAAACACCGAAGAGAAAAAAAAGCAGGCAACTGGAGGCTGGGTCCTCCACAGAGATGCTTTGGCTGCCAGAGCATGTCTATGGCTGGCCCTTGCCCTGGTGCTGAGGTACAAGCTGCAGGGAGCTGGACCCAGGTGCCAGTGCTGGTAAGTAAGAGGTTGGGGGCACTGGAGGAGGGGGGAGGGGACCATGAAGGGACCCCCACCAGCCCCCTACTCCATGCCCCATCCAGCCCCACCCCCCAGGCCCCCTGCTCACTGCCCTTTCTGGTCCCACCCCCCACCTGCCCCTGAGCACCCCCAATCCCTTACCCACCTAGCTCCAGCCCCGCCTTCTCCCCAAGCAACCCTGATCCCTGACCTACTTGGCCCCATACCCCCAACCCTCCCAAGCCCCTGATCACTGCCTCCCCCACCCCAGCATCTCCACCATTAAAAAAAAACAAAACAAAACAACCCTCCCCCTGCACTCACCACAGTTCTAGCTTCCCATCTGGGTCACTGGGGGCTCCCCCACACAGCAGGGCCAGGTGACAGCCCCTGCAGCCCAGCTGCCCCCTGCTGCCCTGTGCTTCCTGGTGGGGGCTCTTCCAGGAGGCTCTGGAGCCCCCACATCCCTGCTCCTGTGGTGAATAGAGGCTTTTTTTTTTTTTAAGTGCCAAAGCCTGGGGTGGGGGCAGCCACCCCAGGCTGACAAGTAGGGGATGAGGCCAGGCAGGGCAGCTGTTGGGGGGCCTGGAGGACTGAGGGGGGTTGGGGGAGCATCCATTCGGGGGGCTGCAGGAGCAAGCAGGGGATGGGGCAGTTGGGGCAAAAATCTAGGGGGCTGGGGAAGCGAGCAGGGGTGGAACACGTGGGCCCTGCAAGGGGAGTGGTAGCCCCTGTGTTAGCCCTTTGGCCCCTGG
>NW_005842411.1:710143-726012 GCF_000455745.1 Alligator sinensis | reverse complement strand
GGAGCTGTGGCCCCTCTTGGGGGGATGTAGCCCCTGTGGGGAACTGTAGCCCCTGTTGGTGGAGGGCTGTAGCCCCTGTGGGTAGGCTGTAACCCCTGGGGGTGCTGTGGCCCCTGTTGGGGGGCTGTAACCCCTTGTGGGGGACAGCAAAACATATAGGTATTTAGAATTCATTTGTTATGATGATAGAGACACTGCTAGGCTTCTAAATTGCTTTAAGACTGTAGATATATCAATAAAACATTGCCCAAGTGATCACTGTCTCTCTGTCTCTCACTCTCTCTCTCTTTGTATAGTGGTCTTTTGTTTTAATTGTGAAGGAACATGGATTTTGGGGTATTTTACAGAGTGACTTTGGGATTTTTTTACCAGGGATTTTTCAGTTTTCAAATAGGGAACACCAGAATTTATGCTAGGGAGGCCAGTGGCTGGACCCTGCCTGCTCAGAGCTGGCACCTTGAACCCAGTTGGGGGTAGCTGACCTCCTTGCCAACTGGGGCCAGGAGGACATGCTTTTTAGTTCAAAGCAGGCCACTACACTGGGAACATCTTCCAGGTGGTAGCTGCCCAGATGGCCAGGCAGGGGCACACATGGCAGTAGTGATGCACAAAGGCCATCCCTGCAGCCACAGCCCCCTGGGAGGAGGGGCAAATGCCTCTACGGGCTGTTGAGTCCCCATCCAGGTCTGGCAGGTGCACAGCAGGTCACAGTGAGGCAGAAGCCCCCACTGCCAGGCTGCTGCAGTGGATAGAAGGCGCGGGGAACTCTCAGGGCTGCTTCAGCAGTCCAGCTGGCACAAGGGGTAGTGTCCCCAGGTACCAATTGGCCAGGCCCCAGAAGCTCCTGAGAGTGAGTAGCCCTGAGCTTTGTACTGATGGGGCCAGGACAGGGCACCTTTATATACTGCTGGTCCTGGGCTCTAGCCCCCCTTGGCTGCAGATCCGGGAGGAGCCAGGCAGAATTATTTTGCCCTGAGTGGCACAATTTGCTCCACAACAAAGTGCATGTCTGAGCATTTGCACTGAGGCAAAAAGCCCCAGCTCAAATTTGCACCACTTCTATTTGAACTCCTGCAAGTGCATGTGCTTGCATGTGTGGATGCACCCTATGAGTTTTCAAAGATAATAGCTAATAGCTCTGAAATTACCTCACCCATTTCCTCCAATAACCTAGGGTACATCCCACCTGTCCCTGCTGGTATGATAGTATTTAATTTTCTGAGTAATCCCTAACCTGTTCTGCTAGTACTATAGGCTGTTTGTTTCCTTCCCTTTCTTTGTTGCCAGTTGCCCTCATCATCTGATAGTTGTTTCTATTTGTGAAAACTGAAGTAAAAAGGCATTAAATACTTCAGTCTCCTCTGCATCATCCATAAGTAGATTGCCTTCTGCATTCCATAAGGGACCTAAGGATTCTTTGATGTTTTTCTTACTTTTAACATAGCATATGTTTTGTTCAGTGTTTATAGTGTCTGGCACAATGGGTTTTTGGTCATTTACTGGAATTGCTAGTTACTAACAAAATACAAATAATACTTTATTTAATTTTGTCCAAACCATATCCAAATGGATAGTATAAAAAGAAAATCATTTCAAGAAAAGGGAAATGAAAATTATTAGAGGCATAATAAGACTTCAATATGATGAAAGACTTAAATGCAAGAACTTGACTTAGAGAGTTGACTAATAGGAGATGTCTAGATCAGTATACAACAAAGTAGTGGAGGCCAGCTGTGTGGTCTCATTTACCCTTTCTGAGAGTGCAAGAGTAAAGCTGGTAAAACTCAAAGGCAAGCCAGTGTGTATTTGTCTCTGCATTCTAATAAAATGTAACCTTTTGGACTCTGACAAGGTACTGAGGAGTAAAACAGTACGATGGAGTTAAAATGGATGTTATTCATATCAATAATAATAAGCAACATAACTAATGTAACTGCATATATATGCGGAGTACATCCTACTGTCTACTAGTTTGCTGGTAAATGTCTAGTTTTAAGATATTTTTCCAGAGGGATGTTACTGCATAATGTTACCAAATTTGCCCATTACTTTGGGGTGTGCTCATGTATTAGGGATAGTTTCTAGGGTCTTGGTGATTCTGTCAATGTGCTGCTTGTGTTACTATACGGAGCTGTATTTCTCCCTTCTGCAAGCCCTCACCCCCAATGGAGCTATCATGCAGGACTCAATCTCAATGGGACTGGGTTCCTCCAGTCACCAAATCAGTCATACACACAAACACACACAAATTAACGTGACACGCCTGACCTGGCCGGGCTGATCAGCATGGACACGCTGACACCCTCATATGCCAAGAATCAGTTCATAAGAGCAACAATAAACTGCAGTCAGACACAAGCACACAGGTAAACAGAATCCCTCTGAATCCGGCTGGGTGTCCAGCTGACACCCTTATGGGCCAGCATTCAGTTCATAAGGGCACGTCTGAGTCAAACTGGGTCAATCAGCCTGTACAAGCTGATCCCCTTATGTGTTTCAAACTCAGGACGTCCCAATCTTTGGCCTCTTGATGAGCAGACCCCACAATAATTTGGGCTTCACAGGGATCTTTAGCATAGGTAAAAGAAGCGTTGCTGCAGAGCACGGGAGGAAAAAGAAGCAGAGAAGGAAAAATATACCCAATTACTACCAGTTTGACTATAAAAGTTATTTATTGCTAAGCATATGAAATATATAATGGTACTAGTAGTAATAGACATGCAAAAGAAAAACAAACACCAACAATGACAATACTACCCTGGTTTCACTAAGTATTTGGGGAAACTTAGCTCAAGCTTAACTGATACAGTTCAGGTTCAGAAGTTTATGCCTAGAAAGAAGACAGAGAACGCTGGGATCTCACCTAGTCCACGGTACTCAGGCTGCAAAGCTGACAGGCACAGTCTGTAGCACAGTCCTTGAAGGGAGAGATGATCTGTTCTTCCAGCGTCCCAAGAACGACAGGGGATGGTGTCAGCACAGGGGTTTTCTTCTTCTCCTTCTTTCCTCCTGCTTCTACTTCTTTTCCTTCCTTTTCCTCTTCCTGTTCTTCCTCTTGCAGCACACACACTTACAGATTTTTATACCCTCAGTTTAGCTGCTTCGAAGCACCCTCAGTAGTGTAAATCATTGTCTTTTCTATTGACAAGGGGTTATCTGGTTTGGACCATCTCAGGAAACTGATTGATAATCAGGAAACACTTAAGATTAGGGAGTAACCCAAATACTTGGGAGCCAGCTTGAAATTCCTATGGGTGGCAGATATACTGATGGGATATCTCATGGTTTCTTCAGGAACAATAGATAGCTTGCAGCATCAGGATTTTGGATTTTTACTTGTTGTGCACAAGCCTCAGCTTAGCATGACTTTTCCAGATCTTACTATAGTCTTTTAACAGACTTAAAGCAATTATTGGGGTGCTCATAACCTTTTGTGGAGAGGACTCCCACCAGTCGTCTCGGGAAAAGTATGACAACACCTGGGATTAGGGCTCCAGCAGGCTGGATGCTGTGATGAACCCTTAACCATTGTTCAAATGTTGCCCATACCCCCTCTGACTCGGTCTCTTGCCTCAGCATTCCCTAACCCGGCAACCGAGTTTTAGTCAATCAAGTTTAAATAGGCCTCCCATAGTGGGACCGGGGAATGTACGGCCCGAGATGCCTATTAAACTTAGAGCTGTGTGTGTGTGTCTGGGGGGGGGGAAGTCCTTAGCAAATCCAGATTAGAACTTGTCTGATAAATGCTGAGCTGGGTGTGTGTGAACATGGGTTGATTAACATTGGAAGCACAGATTCCCCATCATGCAGCGCTCTCCTGCTTCTCTTGTCCCAGAATTCACTGCAGTCTCTGCTTCAGGCTTTCTGTTTTCCATCTGTCATGTAAATGAATGGTCATCTGGTTCCATCTCGGATGTAAATGAGACCTAGGGCAGTTGATTCACTCTTGTTACCCTTATCTGGTGAGGGTCTTAGGTGTGTCTCTCACTGCATCTTAATCAGTTTCATTTAGGTAGAGGAGGGGAGGGAGGGTGGGGGGTGAGTCCTTTGTGAGTCGGACAGACTGCATCCTGTGCCCCGATTGCCCAAGAATACAGAGCTGAGACGTAACAATAAGTATATTAAATACTTTAGAAAAGGAGGTGTCTGGAGTTTCTCTGAAGCCATTTGTATTTTTTTCTGCTTTTACTGGAATATATCTCCATGATTAGTATGGATGACTGACACTCTTATACTTTGCCATGTTAAGCCATCCTTATCTCTTCCCAGCATACAATAAAATAAGTATATTTGGATTTCTAGTTTATTCAATAGGAATTAATTTAGAAGGCTAACTAGAACAGGAAAGTAATGACAGCCTTCTCTTTTCAGTTCTCTGTACATGAAAACTATTATTCTTTGATTATGAAGCTAAGAAAGCTATGACCCCAAAGTATCCTTCAGAACAATGTTGGGAGCTGTCATAAACAATGCAAGATGGCCAAAACAAAGTAATAGGACATTTTTAATACAAATAGAATTTAGTATTTTTATGGCTTTTATATGGCTTTAAGATAAAATTCCATTTCTAGAAATGTTTTTATAATCATTTTTATTATTTGCCATCTTTTAAAATAATATCATTATGTACAACTGAATAAAAATAACAGCTTATTAAAAGGCTCCAAACTTAAATCATGGGTATTTTGCTCTAACTAGAGTTATCAAATCTTTAAATCTCTAATCACTTTTTTCTCACTATGAGGAAAAAACACTTCTATTTTGAAATGATGGAATTGGACAAAATAAATTTATGATCTAAACTTGCTGCAAATCATTTGTATTGATCTGTTTTGTTTCCATTCTTCTGAAGCTAATGGAAATCATTTGTCACATGACTTGTCACAGTTGATTTGAAAAACCACCGTATCATTTATCAGGCCAGTTGAAGGTCTGGTACAAGTGTGCTTATGTCTGCAATCACAAAGATATATTTATCTTCTAGCAAAGTAAAGAGCATCAAGTGAGACTGGTATTTTTTTTTTTTTACATCAGATTTAGTATACTCTGTGCATAAACATGTCAGTGTCTTAATGACACTGAATAATTATGAATTTCACATTGTGATCATGATGCAACACATTTATTTGTGCATTACTACTACCAGTTCAAAGTCAGATCATTGGCTAATGTAAATAATTTTGCTTTTATTGATTTTAATAAGGAACTAGACCTTGAGAGCTAGAAATGACAATAAGAACTATATTTAGGGTTTAAGCACAGTCCATGAAAGGGACAGTGTGAAGCTGCTCGTGTCCTTTTTTCTGGAAAGGGGGGCAGGAGTGAGAGTCCCTTAACAGGTGAACCATATTTCTGTCCCTGCCTCAGCTTCTTTGCTGGCTGGAACACTGCTTTGTTAGAGTGAAGGCTCTATGTACTCATTGCTACTCTTATTATGTGGAAGTGCTGTGGCCATGTCCAGCCTCCTTTAGACACATGTATATGCATACCATCCTCTGTGACAGAGATTGACAGACAAGTCATTGGGAAGGCCTTAGTTTTCTTCAAGGTCACATCAGGGTCAGTCTTTGGCCTTTACGGACATATCTCACTATCACCCTGCTCAGACCGTATCTTATCTACTCTCCAAACCATTGAACTTATATTACAGTTTCAATCTGAAGACATGACTGTAAAATAACTTCCTTATTTATTCAGATGCACAGCTTCTGACGTTACTGTTAGACCCCAACTCCATGCGGTGCCCAAAAACAAGGGATACAGTGATCCAATTCCTCACAGACCGTTACTCATTAGCCAGAGCAAGCAGGAAGCAAACACCAGCACATATTGCTCGCAACATCTTTATTCAGAATGGAGACAGCTCTTGACTAGCTCCCCAAAAAACAACAAACCAGGGAGCTGCAGTGAACAATAGTTCTTTTTACATTTTATACACCTTGGTTCATGATCATTAACATTTATTCCACCCTCACTTATCCTTTGTTCCACCCATGTCTCCCCATCTCAAGCTCAGCCTCTGTTTACTGTTTGTTTCATTAGCATGGAATTGCCTATGCTTTTAATTCATTTGATGGAGGAAGATTCCTTACCCTCCATTGAGGCTGACTTCATAAAGGAACACCTGGACAGGTTGGATAGCTTCAAGTCAACTGGCCCTGAAGGTTTACATCCAAGGGTACTTAAGGAGCTGGCAAGCATCATAGCTCAGCCCCTGGCACAGATCTTTGAGAACTCTTGGTGCTCTGGGGAAGTGCCCGAAGACTGGAAGAAGGCCAATGTCATGCCTATCTTCAAGAAAAGGAGCAAAGTAGATTAGGCAAACTACAGGCCCATCAGCCTGACCTTTATCCTGGGGAAGGTCTTGGAAAAGATCATCAAAGAGGCCATCCTTAACAGACTAGCTGACAGCAATATCCTGAGGGATACCCAGCATGGGTGTGTTGTGGGTAGGTCTTGCTTGACCAATCTCATCTCCTTTTACGACCAGATGACCTATCACCTGGACGGGGGGAAGAGATTGACATCATATATCTTGGCTTTGAAAAAGCCTTCTATTTGGTATCCCACGATCACCTCTTCGCAAAACAGGCTAACTGTAGCCTCGACCTCACCACGATCCACTGGCTGGGGAATTGGTTCCATGGTAGGACCCAGAGGGTGGAGATTGATGGTAGCCAATCGTCACGGTGTGCAGTGACCAGTGAGGTCCCTCAAGGCTCTGTCCTAGGGCCTATACTTTTTAACATCTTCATCAATTATGTAGACACTGGTGTCAGAAGTGGGCTCGCCAAGTTCGTCAATGACACCAAACTCTGGGGTAAAGCATCCACACCTGAGGACAGGACAGTGATCCAGGCAGATCTTGACAGGCTCAGGAAATGGGTGGATGAGAACCTGATGGTGTTTAACACCGAAAAATCCAAGGTTCTCCACCTTGGGAGGAAAAACCTGCAGCACGCTTAAAAGCTCAGCAGTGCTACGCTGGTTAGCACTACAGATGAAAGGGACATGGGGGTCATGATTGACCACAAGATTAACATGAGTCTTCAATGTGATGCTGCAGCTAGTAAAGTGAGCAAAATGCTGGTTTGCATTGATAGATGCTTCTCAAGCAAATCCCGGAACGTCATTCTCCTGTTGTACTCGGCCTTGGTGAGGCCGCAACTGGAGTACTGCATCCAGTTCTGGGCTCCACAATTCAAAAAGTATGTGGAGAAGCTTGAGAGAGTCCAGAGAAGAACCACACACATGATCAGAGGTCAGGAAAACAGATCTTATGATGAGAAGCTGAGAGGCATGGGAATCTTCAGCCTGGAAAAGCGCAGGCTCAGGGATTATCTGGTGGCCAACTATAAGTTTATCAGGGGTGTTCACCAGGATCTGCGGGAATGTCTGTTCAACAGAGTGCCCCAAGAGATGACAAGGTTGAACAGTCATAAACTCCTCCAAGACCATTTCAGGCTGGATATAAGGAAGAACTTATTTATACTCCAAGCCCCCAAGGTTTGGAATAGACTGCCACAGGAGGTGGTTCAAGCACCCACTTCGAATGCCTTCAAGACACATTTGGATGCTTATTCTGCTGGGATCCTATGATCCCTGCTGACTTCCTGCCCCTGCAGCAGGGGGCTGGACTTGATGATCCTCTGGGGTCCCTTCCAGCCTGAATGTCTATGAATCTATGAATTTACATGCCTTTTTGCTATGACCGCATGTCCAAGGCCATGAACTTACTTCTTTGGTCAATGGGTGGACTTCATCTAAAACCTGGAAGCTTCTGGAGGCTTCTTCACCAATCACCATTCACCTTTTTGCATATGTTCATCTTGGATTCTGTTAACAGTTACGTGTTGTTTTTCATATTTCAGTCTTTTTTTCGGTTCTAGGTTGTACCATTTTCCACCATTCCTAAGACTTCACCTCATTCACAGCACACAGACTTACACAGGCTCACTTGCTGCTTTTTCTTAGAAAAATGTTTAAGACAGCTAAGATGGTTACTTAGCATAAGGAAATGGCTGGCTTAGCATAAGCATTCGTAAGCAAAATCTGCTTTCCTAAGTACCTTGCAATATACTTTCAATATGTCATTCTGCCTTGTTAGCAGCTTATGCTAGCCCACATATAATGCCTTTTTTCAATTGCAAATTCAGTGCTTCCCAAGATCCAAATATAGTTACCCTAACAGTTACTGATTAAGGTCCTCATGCCACAGTGAGCCATTTGGGCAGGTCCATGCTTCAGTATAAAGTCCCAGTAATTTCAACAGGGCCCCTGCAGATCCCTGACTCCATTCTCAGCAGTATGTCTCCTCTCCTCATTCTCCAATCTCTGCCCACTGCTGCTGCTGTTCTCAGCTGACCTGGGGGCAGGGAGGGGAACTTCAGAGAAACTGCTTCCCTAGTCCACTTGTGCTGCACAAGGAACTGGGCTTGGCTTGGGACAGCATTGGCAGCAAGTGGATTTCCTTTCACTAAGTCTGCTCCTGGGCTGGCAGGGAATACCTGCATAGACTGGGCATGGATGGAGAATTCACAACCATCGCCACTGTTGTCCCTGGATGAATCTGGCTCTCTGCACTGTCGTGCTGGAGTGAAGCAGAAGCAGCTCTGGAGGCCTGTTCTCCACACATACCCAAGGCAGTGGTGGACAGGGGAGGGTGCAGAATGGAAGGGGAGGGAATGTGCTGCTGTGGAGCATGGAAGAGAAGGGAGGGGAAGTTTCTTGCCTGCTTCCCCACATGCTGTGCCTGCATCATTATCCAAAAGGGGTGTGCAACCACACCACTGCATCCCTTCTGTTTCTCCCCTTGTATTTGCCCTTTTCAAGTCATCTGGGACCTTAAACATTCTCCAAGGGGGTGGGTCAGACTCAAATTTAGGTTTCCAAAGAAGGCTGCTGTGTTCCTCTGTTAGACAACATAGTCTTTTACAATTTGATCCTGTATGCCTTCCATTCCTATATTAGCAATGAAATTTAAGAACAGTGCTTCCTGAAGGACTACAAGATATAATATGTATATTTCTAAGAATGAAGTGTCATAAAAAAATTCATAAGCTCATTTAAAAAACTCTGGATACCATTTTAGTATCCATTAGTATTAGCATATTTACATGCTGTCTGAAATTATTCTAATATCCAATCTGGGCACAATTGGAGCTTTGTAGTCTTCTTGTCAGTAAGGGAAAGTAAAAATGGTTTTATTTTGTTTCTCTGTTACACTATTTTGTTACAAGAATAAAAGCCAGACAAGGGTTCTCAGATTCTTCACTTTACTTATAAAATTAAAGTCACTCAGCATACTTTCAAGCACTATCAGTTTCACTATAAATTATTTCTTTTTGCTTACTTAAGACTCCCATAGTGTATGGGATGTTGCATTATATTACTTTAAAATCAAGTAAATCTATTTTACTTATTTTTTTAGAAAAACTAAGAGCAAAAAGAATAAAAAATAAAACAACCCTCCCTGCCAACCAAATCAGTTAAAAAAAAAATTACTACTACAACCAAAAAATATTTTCAAAAGCTTCATGGAATTTAGGAAGCTCCATGAAATGTTATATTTGATATCAAGACAATGTGAAAGCCTTAAACCCTTTGCATTCTTTTAAAAATGTTTGAGAATGTGAGTGACCATATGAAAGCCTTATACGTTAAACTGTGCAAAGTAAAAGAGATCTGTTTCTGAGGTGTTTCTTTGGTTCTCTAGTTCCTCACTCCTTGACTTTTCATTCAAACCTGTTTGAATAACCTGTCCAGACAGCATTTTCAAAACAGATTGTTGAATATAGACTCTGAATTTATTTGTAGGTATCTGAGAAGCAACATGGAAAGGTTTTTGAAGATGTTGAAACCCTACTATAACAATAAAGTAATATAATAACAGTAATGTATTATAATAATATAAATAACATTACAATGTACTATAAAATAAAATAGTACAGTAATGTAACAATAAAATAATAACATAATATAATCTTTGGAAGCTGGTGGACAGTATGGATGTACAGACCTTTTGAATGTCAGGCCACCAAAAGGTAGCTATACATACTATTCTAGTGAAACTACAGTGGTAAAACTATCAGAATTCTAAGAAAAAGGATTGTTAAAGAGCATATTTTGCTTTCCTCTATAAAATTAATCTTTCTGTATTATTCCTAAGTCTCTTTGACATTTTTCCATTGGCTCTGCAGAAAGATATCACTAGAAGAAGTGAAGGGAGAACTTCCAAAGATTTGGGAAGCCTATTTTTTTTTTTTTTTTTGGATCTTAGTAGCTAAAATGACTCTTAAGGGGCATTGCACAGAATCCATTATCTGACAATGTGCAAAGGCCAAGATAGCTCTAAACCACCTTCACACCCTTGTAATTTTGGCCTCTTTCCTTATTTGGAAACATTCCCAGCATGTGCACTCACAGTATTTCACAGAATTTCTGTACAGCTGCTACATATGGCCTCATTCCTTATAGATATGTTTCTGTGTGGGAATTTGTGGGAGGGTCCTCTGGAGGAATCCAGCTGTTTTCTCCACCAGTGCAATCCTCCCACCAGGGGCAATGTATAGGGGGTGCACACAGGTGCACGTGCACCCCCTGAGTGTGGCGGTGCACCTCCTGCAAAAATGCACCACTGACAATGTTGGTGGTGCCTGCGGGCAGTCCGTGATTCCTTCTGGCCGCCGCTACCGTGGCTGGTGGGTGGCTGTGGGTGGTCGCTAACCCTTGGTCACTGCTTGCCACCCCCTCTCCCCCACTGCCGACAGTGCCTTTAACGTCTGCGGGAGCTCCCCCCGCTTACCACCGCTGCGCTCTTACCACTCCCTCCACTGCAGTCCTGCTGCACCACCCAACTGCCGGGGGCACACACCATTCATGCTTCCCTCAGATGTATTAGGTCTTCTAGAATCTCCTTGTAGTGCTCTATCCCTTTTACATGATGTAAAGGGAAAGCATGAGAATAAGGATCTCACCCCTCGTGTTTATCTGTATGATATCTAAATTATTTGAGCCTACACATCTCACAAGAATTCTTCCTCTCTCTATAGTTCCAGTACTTTTTTTCCTCCTTAATACTACTGTATTTTACATGTTTGGGATTTTAAAATGTTGCAATTCTAATGTATTTTCTTCAAATAGATTTCCTTACTGAATGTCACTTTTCTAAGTAAACGGCAAAATGGGTAGTGAGAAAATAAGAATATTACTTTTGTAAAATAGAATGTGGTGCCAGAGCAATTGAAGCCCAATTTTTCATCAGTTGTAGGAAAGGCTTATGGATTGTAAAATATAAATTGTCTCTTCCAAACTCCAGATCTCCCCCTCCAGCTGCAAAGAAATGCCCCTAGGTCAGTCAAGATGTCGTTAATTACCACTTCTCTATCTCCAGTCTGATAATGTATTTTCCCCCAGGAAGTCTATGACAGCAATGTTTGAGCTCTACAGTAAATGCAGGTAGTGATACTTGATGCTTTCAATACAACTTTTTAGTGCAAAACTTAAAAAATGAAATGTTCCCATATCTGTACTGACTTTCTCAACAATGCTCTTAGAGAGTCAAATTAATCATTAGCATGTTAAGTAGCTATGTAAATTGGAACTGCATTTCTTGAAATGAACAGTCATGTCAACTCCAGCCCCATGTAACAATGAATCAATATTTGCCAAGTGGAAAAGGACAAAAGCAGTTAAAAGTGAAATGTCAAGCTTCTAAGAAGATATTACAAGTAATGGTATATACAGTAGAAAGCTCATAAAAATTTAAATGATTACAAATTAACTTATAGTGAACTTGTGAATTGATTTGAAGCTTTGTGGGCACTCATGGAATTGTCCATGTTTTCCATAATTGATATATTGAGACCTGGCTTACAAACATGATTATTTTCTTTCTTTCTTCATTATCATGAAATATTTAGGATACCTACAACTCTGGTATCTAGCTTATTCTCTGATCTTTTTAGCAGACAGTATGCCACAGAGTGTAGTGGGTACTGTCTTTGAAGAAGGTCACACAGTTCAAGTGCCTTTTCTTTGCCAACCCTTTGGGTTAGAATACAAGGGGAATATAGTGAAGTGGATACAATGGTAGGATACAATGGTAGGAGTCTACTACAGGGATCCAAACCAGGAAAAGTGCTTGACCAAGAATTCACCTGGGAACTGGCTGAGGCTGTGTGCTCTCGATGCAGGGTCATAATGGGAGACTTCAACTATCCAGAAATCTCATGGGCTGAGCACTAGGCCAGTTCTGATCAGTCACAAAGCTTTCTTACATGTGTGGATGAGCTCTACCTGTCACAAGAAATTTCTGGGATGACAAGAGGCAAGGTGCTTCTGGACCTGGTACTGGCTAAAGGGGATGATCTAAACAGTGACCTAGGAATCAAAGGGAAGCTGGGTGACAGTGACCATGAGTTGGTCATTTTCATTATCCATCGCAAAGCTGGCAAGTCAGTCAGCAATGCAGTAGTCCTCAAGTTTAGGAAAGCTGACTTTCATAAGCTCAGGAGGCTTGTTCTTGAGGCCTTGAAAGGACATGATTTCACAGGGAGGGGAGTTCAGGATGAGTGGTTGCTCCTAGAGGAAGCGATCCTAAAAGCACAAAGGGAATCCATCCCAACCTGTAGAAAAGGTGGTAAAAGGGCTCAACAACCCCCTTGGCACAACAGGGAACTCATAGACCTCCTACATATAAAAAGAGAGGTGTATAAAGGATGGAAGACAGGGCGCACCATGATGAAGGAGTACACTGCACTGGCCCACACCTGCAGGGAGTGAACTAGAAAAACCAAGGCTACAACTGAACTTCATCTGACTACATGAAACAAGGATAATAAAAAGTCCTTCTTCAGGGTACGTGAGGAGTCAAAAGAAAAAACAAGGACAGCATTGGACCCCTGCTAAACCAGCTGGGGAAGCTGACTACCAACACTGAGGAAAAAGCCAATCTGCTTAATGATTACTTTGCATCAGTTTTTCACCAACCCAAATGGACCACCCTGCCTAACATGATGCAGGATGATCAGGATGAGGATAAATATATACCCACCATTGGCATGGATCTTGTGAGGGAACATCTTGAGAGGCTGGAACCCCATAAATCAGCTGGTTGGGATAGGTTGCACCCAAGAGTGCTAAAGGAACTGGCAGACATCATAGCGCAGAAACTGGCAAGGATATTCTAGAACTTGAGGTGCTCAGGTAAAATTCCTGAAGATTGGAAGAAGGCCAATGTGGTGCCTATATTTAAGAAAGAAAGGAAAGAATACCCAGGAAACTACAGGCCAACCAGTTTGAACTCAATCCCTGGGAAGATTTTGGAAAAAAAAAATCAAAGAAACAATTCTTGACAGGCTAAAAGAAGGCACATTCTGAGGGATAGGCAGCATGGTTTTGTTGTGGGTAGGTCTTGCTTGACAAATCTAATTTCCTTCTTTGACCAGGTAATGTATCACCAGGACAAAAGGGAAGAGGTTGATGTCATATATTTGGACTTTAAAAAAGCCTTTGACCTGGTGTCCCACCATGTCCTCATGGAAAAATTGGGCAACTGCAGTCTCAAATACTCCACAGGGGAACTGGGTCCAGGGTCAGACCCAGAGAGTGGTAGTTGATGGAACCAAATCAACATGGCACTCAGTGACTAGTGGTGTCCCCCAAGGCTCTGTTCTCACACCTGTAATTTTAAATGTCTTCATAAATGATCTGGACACTGGTGTCAAAAGTGGACTGACCAAGTTCGCTGATGACACCAAACTTTGGGGAAGAATGTCCACACTTGAGGATAGGCAGATGATCCATGCCAACCTCAATAGGCTTGCACAATGGGCTGATGAAAACCTGATGGTATTCAATATGGAGAAATGTGAGGTGCTACACCTCAGGAATAAAAACCTGCATCAGACTTATAGGCTCAGCAATGCTACATTCACTAGCACAATGACCAAAAGAGACTTGGGCATCATGATTGACCACAAGATGAGAATGAGCCATCAATGCAATTCTTCAGCTGGCAAAGTGAACAAAACTCTGGCTTGCATCTACCGATGCATCTTGAGCAAGACCCAGGATATCATCCTCCTGTTGAACTCAGCTTTGGTGAAGACACAGCTGGAATACTGCATCCAATTCTGGGCTCCACAATTTAGGAAGGAGGTGGAGAAGCTTCAAAGAGTTCAGAGGAGAGCCACGCACATGATCAGAGGGCAAGAGAACAGGCCTTATGAAGGGAGGCTGTTAGCTATGGGACTCTTCAGCCTGGAGAAGTGCAGGCTCCGGGGGGGCCTGCTATGGGACTCTTCAGCCTGGAGAAGTGCAGGCTCGGGGGTGACATGGTGGCAGCCTATAAGTATATAAGAGGTGTGCATCAGGATCTGGGGGAACACCTGTTCACCAGAGCACCCCAAGGGATGACAAGGTCCAATGGTCACAAACTCCTGCAAGACCTTTTAAGGCTGGACATATGGAAAAACTTATTTACTGTCCATGCCCCCAAGGCCTGGAATAGACTCCCCCCAGAGGTAGTGTAAGTACTTACTTTGGACAGCTTCAAGAAGCTTTTGGATGCTTATCTTGCTGGGATCCTTTGACCCTAGATGACTTCCTGCCCCTTGGGCAGGGTCTGGACCCAATGATCTAATGAGGTCCCTTCCAGCCCTAATTTCTATGACATCTATGAAATCTATTAAACCACTTCAGCAAAAAAAAAACCTTAGCCAATATTGCACTTGACTGAAGCAGGAACTATTTGCCTATAAGAGAAAATGGTTATGTTGAAAACAGGATTATCAGAGGGATCAGCACTCTAAAACCCAGATCTTCCCACCTTTCACTGAATGTTTTATGTGGAGGCAGCCTCAAGGTTTGGAAACAGCACAAAAAAAAAGGGTGGGGGGGATGCAAAAAGAGCCAGGAAACTAAGTTTCATACGTTTCTTGTCCCTTGATTCTGGACTGATCTCAACAGGAGCTGAGGCATCCTATGGATGCTGATACTGCTAGATATAAGAAGCTCTTATTTTTGTGTTTTGTAAAAATTACCATTTTTATTTTGACCATTTCTCTTAACAGACACAAAAGTGCAATTTCGGGGTTTGTGTCCATTGTATTATATTTCCCTGGTAACTGAATGAACATCAATTAAAGTACAACTATAACAATATCACAAAATACAATTCAAGTAAAATTAATATTTAGTTTTCTGTCAAACATTGGAACTCTCGTTGTATGCAGTAAGTTTACTTCATTGTGTCATACTCTATGCTCCATGCTTATAATTATCCACTGCTCTTTTGATGCTCTGTCAAGCTGCACAACTACAAGAACTATAACATTACTCTACTACTTTTAACGCTTTGTTATATTAGAACATTTCCAAAAGCTAGCCATTTTTGCATATTTATATCCTGTGTAAGAACTTTCTGATTGTGCAGGTGAGATATGACAGAAGGGCAACTTCTGAGAGAGAAGTTATAGGAAAAACTGCAGAATATATGAAAATGGTGTTGGTCATAAAACCAACATAGTTCAGCAAACCAGGGTATATTGCAGAGTAATGGACAACTGAGTCAGACTGTTTAACACTGTACCAAAAAACCCAATTTTTTAAAATTTATTTTAAAATGCATTCCCTCCCCTTCCCCAACCATTTCTGACTTTTTCTCTTCCTCTCTATTCCCTATAGATAAGTATAAGTGAACTCAGACTTAGGATAAGATTTAGCATTTTTATTTTGGTAGCAAGTTTTGGATTTTGGATATCCACTTTCTATATTGTATAATTATTAGGTTTCATAGATTAATAGATTCATAGATGTTAGGGTCGGAAGGGACCTCAATAGATCATTGAGTCTGAACCCCTGCATAG
>NW_005842411.1:706518-707029 GCF_000455745.1 Alligator sinensis | reverse complement strand
GCGTCCGTTCACTGGTAGGATGGAAGAGAATACCACCTGTGCACCGAACTCCCTCAGCACACCGCCCAGAGCACTGTAGTCCGCCATCAGGTGATCTGGGGTTCTCCTGGCCACATCATTAGTACCCACATGGACTAGGACCATGGGGTAGTAATCGGTGGGCTTGATCCTGGCCTGGATTACCTCCTTCACATCCCGAATCTTTGTTCCAGGCAGGCAGTATACCTCTAGTGTTGAGGGGTCCTGGTGACAGATGTGCCCTTCCGTACCTCTCAGGATGGAGTCGCCTATGACAAGCACTCGTCGCCTCCTCCTCTGGGTACGCTTGGATCTCTTGACCTGTTCGGAGCGTAAAGAATGTGGTGTTTCTTCCTGCCCAAGGGTTTTCTCCTCCCCTTCCATCTCCTGCAGGGTCGCCAGGGCCTCGTACCTGTTCTCCAGTTGGACTGGAGGAACTGGTACCTGTTCGCTGCGAGCAGCTCTGGTCCTGGATGTGACCGTCTGCCACTCT
>NW_005842411.1:703983-706447 GCF_000455745.1 Alligator sinensis | reverse complement strand
GGAGCTCCCTCACCTGTGCCTCCAGATCCCTAAGATGGGCACCTGCCGGACAGGCGTGGGGGCCCCCAATCTCTGCCCCCCCTGGCCCTGCTGGGGATCCCCCACAGGCCAGGAGGTAGGGGGACATCAGCTCCCCCATGGGCTCGGTCTGGGTGGAGGCCTCAGACCAGCCCCGGTTAGCCATGTCCCTCTGGGCAGAGGCCCTAGTAGCACTCCTCGTCGACACCATTCTAAGCTGCTGTTTGTAGATCTGTGTGGTGTCTACGCCCTACCTGTACAGGATTCTCTCTCCTGACCCTTCCTGCCCGCCCATCGGTGCGAACGCCTGCCCGCCGATGCACGCCTGTTTGCGCGCTCTGTTCACGCTGCGCGGCTCGGGAGTGCGGCTCCCTACCGGCTCAGCTATATGGGACCTGGGGGGGTTACCCTTCAGATCCGGCTCAGCTGTGCCATGTCCCTCTTCCCTTCGGGGATCCGCTTTTTCCGGCCCCCGCTGCTGTTTCCTCTGCTGCTGCTGCTGCTGCTGCTTCCTCCTCTGCCTCGGGTCAGTAAGTTAGTTAGTTAAGGGGGCACACGTGCGTGTGGGACACACGTGCGCCTGGATCCTCTCCTTCCCGCTGCTGGTTCCTGAGTGCTGGGAACTACGTCACCCCATGGCTTTTAAAGCCCGGGGTTTGAATTTCCCACCCCTGCCCCAACAGCCAATCAGGCGCCCCGGTCTACCCGGAAGTGCCTGCCGGCAGTCCTGCCCCCTACGCTCCCCCGCTGGGGGAATCCGGTGCCGCTGGAGCCTGTTCCCAAGGGTTAGCCCCGGGGGTGCTCCCTGGCCTGGGGGGACAGTCCCCTCCCTAGCCCTCCCTGTTTGCAAGCTCTGTTCGCGCTGCGCAGCTCGGAAGCGCAGCTCCCTACTGGCTCAGCTTTATGGGACCCGGGGGGCTTCCACTCCGGATCCGGCTCAGCTGTGCCGGGTCCCTCCGCCCCTCTTACCTTCGGGGGATCAGCTGTTGCTGCCCTCGCTGCTGTTTCGTCTGCTGCTGCTGCTTCCTCCTCCGCCTCGGGTCAGTAAGTTAGTTAGTTAAGGGGGCACACGTGCGTGCAGGACACACGTGTGCCTGGATCCTCTCCTTCCCGCTGCTGGTTCCCAAGTGCTTGTATTGATTCTTACTGTTGTATATTGTATTATTATCATTTTTGTGTTGATTTTTATTGTTTCATATGGATATTGTATGGCTTAGGCTTGTGTTTGTAAGTGAACCAAAGTCATGTCAAGTTTCCATTTTATATGTCAAGCCTCCATCTTGTGTCCTCTGCCTGGTCATCCCATGTTGCAAGTCTATGAGTCAAGTACCCCTCCCATGTAAATTGGTTCCCAGATGAATGATAATGATAGGGAATGATTGAAATACAATGGAATTGTATTACAGGCCATTTACTAAATGGCCTGTAATGACCAGGCCGTCAACTCATATTGATTCATCCAGGAACCATGGACCTCACCCAGGAACAGAGACAAGAACCCAGCATTTGAAAGACAAAAGACCCTGCAAAACCAGCAACTCTCACCATTACAGACACCAAAACTGCACATCCCTGCATGGAACACACATGCTTAGTACGCCGGGGCTGACCCTTGCCTGGGCATGCCTCCTGTCACTAGGGTCACACAAGGTCTGCCCCTATAAAAAGAGGCCGTGAAGACAGACCCAGTGGGAACGCCTTTTCCATCTGGACCAGCACCATGCCACACCACCTATCCACCCAGAGGCCCTGCCGGTGACCCCCCTCTGGACAACACCTACTGGACATGGACCCCTTCCAGCCTGGATACGTAGATATTACCTGCACACCTCCTCCTACAATTTAGACTCTGTCTCTCTGTCTCTCTCTCTCCTCCTGGATTTCAGTGTACTTCAGCCCCTGCACCAAGCCTCCCTAACCCCTGCTGCCATTGTGTGGGTGGGTGGGTGCGTGGGTGCAAGGGAACCAATTTGGCATTGTGTCACCATCTCCCCTGTTCAATAAAACCACTGTTATTTGCAACCCAAGCTGGGTCATGTTTTACTGAATCCCAGTCTCTTCCTTATCTTAAATTCCAGCCTCATTCTCTCTTTCTCTCTCTCAGCTTCAGCCCCCACCCCTCTCCACTAGTTTCCTGATCTCCTCTTACTTCCTACTGCCTTTTCACTGTGACTTTCTGCTGTCTTTCTCTGCTTTCCCATTGCCCCTGCCACCTTTCAGTCTCTCCTGCCACATTTCCTGTGATTTTTGCTGTCCCCTTGCTCCCCACGCTCCTACTGCCTTTTCCCTGTGACTTTCTGCTGCCTTTCTCTGCTTTCCTTCTTTCCCTGCTGCCTTTTGGTCTCTCCTGCTGCTTTTTCTGTGATTTTATGCTGTCTTTCTCTGTTTTCAGGCTTCCCCTGCACCTTCTGTAGTCATCCTCCACACTCCCCCCCCCCCCACCCCT
>NW_005842411.1:688266-703973 GCF_000455745.1 Alligator sinensis | reverse complement strand
GCTGTCCTGCAATTTTCTCCAGCAGCTGGAGCCTTTCTCCAGCTCTCAGCACCTACTGACACTCCCTGCAACTTCTCTAGCTGCCCTGGAGCCATCCTCTGTCTCCCCACATCCAGAGCCCCTCTTTAACACCTACACTTTCCCTTAGTCCCATTTCCCCTTCAGCTCCCCCATAGCTCTGGCTCCAGTCCCAGGCTCTGTTCTGGCATCGTTCCCCTGTTCTGTAAGCTTTGGGTGTTGTCTTTTAATCAATTAAGATCAGTTAACCTAAAGAAACCCCTGAGCCTCAGTTCTTCAGCCCAGGCCCCTCTAGTCTACCGGTTTTAATCCCAGTCCCAGTGACTTTCATTTCCAGTAACTTTCACTCCCTACACTTCTACTTTCTTACCTTAACCTTTCCCCAGGTATCTCAAGTACACCAGCACATACATACATACGTATCACATTACCCAACTTAGGAACTCACTTGATTGGATATGTAGGTGGGTGGTATGTTTGTAAATTAGTGAATACATATATATATATATACACATATAAAGATATCATTGTGTGTGTGTGTGGTATATGAATTAGTAATCCATGTATGTGTATTGGATGTGCAGGTGTTGGTAACTGGTAACTGATTCTGTCTAAATTTGGTGTGTGTAGTGTGTATGGGCTTAAACTGGTGATAGGTGTGCATGAACCTCGACTAGTTATTTTGAACGTGTGTATATATGAGTTGCTAGTGTGAGTGCAGGTGTGTGTATGTAAACATATATGGCATTGTGTGCATGATATATGAATTAGTGATCTGTGTCTATCTTTTGGGGTGTGTAGTGTATGTGCTTGAATTGGTGATAGGTATGCATGTGCCTAGGCTGGTTTGAATGTGTATTTACCTGAGCTGGTAGTGTGCATGTGTATGCACCTAATTGATTTGTGTGTTTGTATATGTGCAATTGTGTTACACCCTCCTGTCTAACAGCACAATATTGAGATTGTGAGAGTTGGCCTGACCTCACAGGGCAACAACAGCACACCACACACTCATATCATACACTCATCATGCACACCATTCACACTAAGTCACCTATCCACAGCTCTTGGAGTCACGCTGTGATGGCCAGTCACAGGCTTCTTCAAGGCGATGTCCAGTCGAGAGAGGGCACCGGCTCTCTCTTTCTCTTAACGTGTGGGTAGGTTGGTGTGGGTGGTCAGTGCACTCATCAAGTTTTTCACTGCCTTTTTATATCTTTTTTGGAAGACGTCAACCAAAGCCCAGAAACTCCTGTAGGCTTCTTTACCAGTCACCATTCACCTTTTTGCTTATGTTTATTTCAGATTCTGTTAAAAGTTATGTGTTGTCTTTCACATTGCAGTCTGTTTTTCAGTCCTTGTTGTACCATCTCCACATTCCTAAGACCCCTGTATCTTATCTTGTTACTTACTATAGCTTGTTCATACCAGCCTCCATTGCTGTCACATCATTCACAGCACACAGACTTACACAGACCCACTTGCTTCTTGTAAAATGGTTGACACAGTTAAGATGGCTACTTAGCATAAGCAAATGGCTTGCTTAGCATAAGCATTCATTAGCAAAATCATAGTATAACATATTTTAAACAATAAAAGCATATTCCAAAATATTTTCCAACAACAGCAAATGGTAATTCAGTGTTCACCATTTCCTCCACTGTCCTGTTAAAGTACCTATACTTAAATCCAAAATGAGGCTTTTTCCCCCATTCAGTGTGTAAGAAAATATCCTTGTCTTAAGTGGAGTACAGGGCCAGGGTGGCTCATACGGGAGGTAGGGGGTGCATGGAGTGGGGGAGGAAGACTTGGTGCAGGGGACATTCAGGGAAGGGACAAGCAAAGTGAGGGGAGTTTAGGAAAAAGGTACAGGTTTCTGAAGTGAACTCAGGAAATGGGTACAAAGGAAATGGGGAGCACAGAGCAAGGAGAGCACAGAGAAGGGGCGTGGAGAAAGGATATGTGGAGGAGGAGGAGAATGGGGATGGGGTTCATGGTGTTGGAGATACAGGGGAAAGGGTGGTGGGAGGAGCACAGGGGGAGGTTCATGTGGAGTGAGATGAGCACAGGTAAAGGATGCAGGGTAAGGGGAGCATGCCGAAAGGGCACATTGGAAGGGGAGCACAGAGCCAGGGAAGTGTGGGAAAGGGACATATAAAGCAGAGGGAGCACCGGGAAACAGACACATGAAGCATAGGGGAGCATGGAGAAGGGGTGCATGGAATGGGAAAGGAGCTGCTGTTTATACAGCCCTGACCTCAACCCTGAATCTGACCTGGGCTGGATCCAGAGGCAGAGCCAGAGCCAGAGCCAGAACCAATGCTACTGCTTGGCTTACCCATGTGCTTTATGCCCCTGGTGGAGACAGAGCCAAGCAGCTGCAAGTGTATGCAGCTAGCGGTGGAGGGCAGGCACCAGAGGGGGCAAGTGGTGAGGGGAAGCCACTGGGGGAGGACAGGGGGTTGGACAAGGGGCATAAGGCAAATTACCTGCCTCCCAGCTCCTGCTTTTCCTGCCACTACTTTACCTGTAGCAGCAGTGGGTGGATGAATTTAAGAGAATCCTCCAATAACTAGAAAATTAAAACAAATTTATAATTTTCCATGTGTAGAATCTAATAATTGTGGGGTGATCTTAACTTTGAAGTTGTCTTGGATTCAGGTAAGTATTGTCCCTTGGCTCTCTTCAGAAGGGCCAGTTCAAGGAGCATGATGATATTGTATTCCTGCATGTACTAAAGTTTTCACCTTCCAGCAAAGAATTAGGCGGTGACAACTATAACATGATGAGGGGTGTTGTACGGCAATTAGATTTGTTAAAGTTTATCATTAAGCTGCCTCCATATCCTATGTAAAAGTATAAAGTACAAAACTTACTATTACCACCATAACCTTATCATTATCATTACCATACAACATAAACCACGCATGCCAATGTTAACTTTATTCTCAGCTTTTCATCACTTGTTTTACAAATGATCTTCTTTGCACCCATATTTTAGTTCTGGTTGTTCAATACAATTGAATGGTGGGAGACTTGGACTTAGACGTGTTCCATCTGGAATTAATGCAGGTGAGGGTCTCACAGCTAGGTTCTTAGATTGGGCTTTGGAGCTCCCCAGGCTCATTTGGAGAAATATGAACTCATGAGCTATGTGCTAAATCATGAGCCCTTTAATTTTGGACTAGTACGATGCATAGTAGTATTGGTTGAAGAAGATAGCAAAGTGTTCACAGTTGCAGTTATTGTATGGGGAAAGTGATGGTTAAGTGTATATGTTTTGGACTGTCAAGTAAAGTGGATCAGTCACAAGACACAACTGTAAAGGTATAGAATGTGTTTGTGTGCATGTGTGTGTACATGGGTCTTTTGCAAAAAACAAAAAAGTGTGTACTACATATAACTAGGTGCCAAAGTGCTCCTTAAAAGTGTGTTTATGGAGTACCTGTGCTAAAACTTGCAGCAGTTTAATAAGAAAAGGTTATGTGCATCAATTCTGGATGAACTAAGTGCATGGTTACTACATGCAAATTGCTACAGCCATGTTCAGTTTCAAGTGTATTGTTTTCAAATCCCAGATGGTCCCAGGGGAAGCACAGCCAGGCCCAGGGTCAGAGAGGACATAGTCAGGGAACTTCTGGTGGGACTGGATGTGTTCAAATCAGCAGGTCCTAATGATCTCCACACCAGAGTGCTGAGGGAATTGGCAGAGGTCATTACAGGACTCCTGGCACAGCTTTACGAGCACTCATGGTGCTCTGGCAAGGTGCCAGAGGATGGAAAAGGGCCAGTGTGGTCTCCATTTTCAAAAAAGGGAAGAAGGAGGACCCAGGTAATTATAGGCCTGTTATTCTTACCTCAATCCTGGGAAGCTCTTTGAGAAAATTATCCAGGAGCAAATCTGCGAGGGGCAAGCAGAGGAGTATATAGTTAGGGGCAACCAACATGGGTTCATAAGAGGCAGGTCCTGTCAAACCAACCTGGTGGCCTTCTATGACCTGGTCACAAAATACTTGGACACAGGTGTCGCAGTGGACGTAGCCTTTCTGGACTCTAGGAAGGCCTTTGACACTGTCTCTCACCCCATTCTCATTAAAAAATTAGGCAATTGTGGTGATGATGCCTACAAAGTCAGATGGGTTGCAAATTGGCTGGAGGGCCAAACCCAGAGAGTGGTGGTGGATGGGGCATTTTTGATCTGGAGGGATATGGGCAGTGGGGTCCTCCAAGGCTCGGTCCTCAGGCCCCTACTGTTCAATATCTTCATCAGCGATTTGGACGAGAGGGTGAAAAGCTCCTTGTTCAAATTCGTAGATGACACTAAAATGTGGCACACTAGAAGGGAGGGACTGGCTGCAATTGGATCTGGACAAGTTACAGGGGTGGGCAGATGAGAAAAGGATGGGTTTCAATACTGACAAGTGCAGGATACTGCACCTAGGGAGAAAGAACCAGCAGCATACCTACAGGCTGGGGAACTCCCTCCTCATCAGCACAGAGGCAGAAAAGGATCTTGGAGCCATTATAGACTCCAAGATGAATATGGGCCACCAATGTGGGGATGCAGTCAGGAAAGCTAACAGCACCTTGTCATGCATCCAGAGATCATCATGAGCAGGTCCAAGAAGGTGATCCTCCCCCTCTATGGGACTTGGAATACTGCATCCAGTTCTGGGCGCCGCACTTCAGGAGGGATGTGGAAAACATGGAGAGGGTCCAGAGGAGGGCCACTCACATGATCAGGGGGCAGCGGGGCAGACCCTACGAGGAAAGGCTATGAGACCTGAACCTGTTCAGTGTCCACAAGAGAAGGCTGAGAGGGGATCTGGTGGCTGTCTATAAACTAGCCAAGGGAGACCAGCAGGCAATGGGAGAGTCCCTGTTCCCCCAAGCACTACTGGGAGTAACAAGTAATAATGGCCATAAGTTGATGGAGAGTAGATTCAGGCAAGATATCAGGAGGCACTACTGCACAGTCAGGGAAGCTAGGATCTGAAACCAACTTCCAAGGGAAGTGGTGCTGGGGGTCTTTAAAAGGAGGTAGATAGACACCTAGCTGGGGTCATTTGGTCCCAGCATTCTTTCCTGCCCATGGCAGGGGGTTGGACTTGATGATCTGCTCAGGTCCCTTCTGACCCTACCAACTATGAAATGTCTTGCTCATTTCCACATGGTCAGAGACAGCAGGGTCTGACAGTAAAGAGAAGAGGGTAGGGCTCCCAGGGGAAAAGGTTGAGAGAGAAGCAGAAAGCAAAGGGCTACCTGACCCCTCATATCATTGGTGATGCATAGCGTGTGCATGCAGATGCACATGCAGCCCGAGATTGGCAGTGCACCCCCTGTGGGTGGTTGCTGCTCGCTACCCCTCCCCTCACTGCCGGCAGCATCTGAAGTTGGTTGCTGACAACCAGTCAGTGCTTCCCTCCCCCCGCCACTGACACTGCCGGGGCTGCCTGCGGGAGCTCCCTGCTCAGCCTGCCCCCACTGCCAATACTGCTGTGGCTGCCTGTGGGAGCTCCCCCACCTCTCTCCTGCCATCTGCAGGTGGTTGCTGTATACCCCCAGCCTCTGGGGCCATGTGTCATTCATATCTCAGATTTATTTTCCTTGCTGTAGCAAAGGGGGACAAATTCAAAGCAAACCACAAATGTTTAGATTCCATACCTGGAAAATTATAATAAATTTATAAATTTTCCATGTATAGAATCTAGTTATTGGGGGGTTGTCTTATAATCAGGGTTGTTTTCTATTTAAGTAAATATGGTATTTCAGCAGGTCCGAGGCTAATCAGGTCAATCAGAGTTCATGATTTGCAAAATCTATTTACAGTTGTTTGGAAATAAGGCTATATGTCCAGATAGTCCATTTGTATAAGTCCATTGAGTTATTTTAATTTATATCATGATGGTATGTACCTTATGCTCTTGCTAATATTGGCCCTTGAAACATCATCTTTTGTTGTTGTAAAATTAATCTTACAACTGTTATTCAAAACAAAATTCCTGAGGAATAATTTTAAGCATTGGTCAGAGACTCAAGAGCATCCTTCTATTCTGACTGGCTGAGACTATTGCTCTTCAGTCTAGGAAAACCTGTATATAGCATCCATCCATCAGTGAGTGATGGTGGATAGTGCAGCTATTCTACTGACTGGTGGTGCGTTTTCTCTTGAAAACTGGAACTTCTACCCTTAATTATGTCATGACCCAGATACATGCATTCATTTGCACTGAGCATGCAATGTCTACCATAGGTATATAACTGCTCTGGCAGGAAAAATATGTTAATGAAGCATGAGGTGATAATAGTTTTGAGTGGTCCAGCACTGATGGACAGGTGATTGACAGAGTGATGTTACTGATGATTGGCTGAGAATGTGAAGGACAGGAGGTGTGATTTTGGTGGTCTAAAACCTGTGATCAAGCACCTGTGTGTGTGACTGAGGGCTTGATTGTTGGGTGTGTGTTTGGGATAGTATGTGATTGTGGGCATGAGATGGTGGGTATGTGTGACTGTGGAATTGTGAGTATAACTGAGAGTCTGTGGAGAGAATTGGTGGTGTGCACACTTGACGGGGTGATCAGTGTCTAAATTGTAGTGAAAGGTGCCTGTGCAAGTGAGAAGCTCACTTCCCAGTGGATTACTTACTTGAGGAACGACTCCTGTCATGTGGCGTCACCTGCCTAGTATATCTGTCACTCCTTGAGAAGGTAATGTATCACCCACCCTTGGCTTTGAGGTGCTCAGTATTTGGGAACACCAGAGAAATCCACATTGGGTGTGATGAAGGCTGGAGGGACAGGGAGCAGTCTCATAGTTTCATAGTTTCATAGTTGGTAGGGTCGGAAGGGTCCTGAGCAGATCATCAGTCTTACCCCCTGCCATGGCAGGAAAGAGTACTGGGCTCAAACGACCCCGGCAAGGTGTTCATCTAACCTCCTCTTAAAGACCCCCTGGGTAGGAGCCAGCACCACTTCTCTTGGAAGTTGGTTTCAGATCCTAGCCACCCTGACAGTGAAGTAGCGCCTCCTGATGTCTAGTCTGAATCTACCCTCCGCCAACTTGTGACCATTATTTCTAGTCACTCCTGGTAGTGCTAGGGGGAACAGGGACTCCCCCAATGCCTGCTGGTCCCCTCTAACTAGTTTGTAAATGGCCACTAGATGCCCCCTCAGCCTTCTCTTGTGGAGGCTGAACAGGTTCAGGTCACTTAGCCTCTCCTCGTAGGGCCTGCCCTGCTGCCCCCGATCATGTGACTGGCCCTCCTCTGGACCCTCTCCATGTTTTCCACATCCCTCCTGAAGTGCAGTGTCCAGAACTGAATGCAGTACTCCAACTGTGGCCTGACCAGTGTCGTATAGAGGGGGAGGATCACCTCCTTGGACCTGCTTGAGATGCATCTGTAGATGCATGACAAGGTATACTTGGCTTTCCTGACTGAGTCCCCAAACTGTCAGCCCATGTTCATTTTGGTCTCATTTCCACACTAGGCCCGAGTGCTCTTTACTTCCATGTAGTGGTAGTTTGGTGGTGTTGTCTGTTTCTCTCTTGTAAATAGTGTGAATACTGGTTATCTTGTGATTCTGGTTTGCTGTTATTGTTATTATTAGTGTTGATACTTGGACTTGTTATAATATACACTCTCATTTGACTTCTATCTTGGCATCTTGCGGTTATTGGTTTATTGCCCTCCAGGTGGGGCTAGGCTGTAGGTCAATACCTGAAGTAAAGACCCTTTTCAGTCTACCAGAAATCAAACCAACAGGTTAAAAGGCCTAATAACCCCTTTGCAGCTTTAGTTACAGTTGGGCCAAGAGCTTTCGTCAGGCCATCTAGGGTTGCCAACTCTGACTGAAGTTATTCCATCATGACACAATGTCATTAATAGAAAGAGATAATTAATAGAGAGACAGATTTTTTGGGCTGAAACCGATGGCCGATTGTTAATGAGCCATATCACCTGATATGCATCCGATTGCTGATATGCAGCTGGGCAGCTTGGAAAGTAGCATCTAGCTGGTAAGTCTGTTGTGGGAGAAGGGCCGAGGGGGGAAGGAAGCCCATGGGTGGGGCAGATTGAGGCCCTTGCAGTGAGGGAGGGAGTTGGGCAGGGGCCGTGGCAGTGGCAGATGCAGGTGCTGCACAGCTGGGGTGGAGCATGGGATGGATCTGCAAGCAGCTTGTCCAGGGGGCACAGGGAAAAGGTGGTGGATCCCACCACTGCACAAACCCTGGGACGGCATTGGGGGCACATGCACCCCGGATCTGCATGTGGGGTGAAGGCAGGATGCTGCTGTGGGCTGGGGTCAGGGCAGTGCTTGGCTCTTCCCAGTGTGGGGCTGGGCTCAGCTATGCTTGAAGTGGGTGGCACTGGGGGTGGGAGGGGGGTTGTGGGAGGGGCTTTAGCTGCCCCAAAATTTGCCATAGCCCCCCCTCCCAGTGCCGCCGCCACCTGCCCCTTAGTGCAACCCAGCCCAGCCCAGCCCCCCACCAGGAAGTGCCCAGGAGTATCCCTGGCCCCAGCCCTCACTGGCAGCTTGCCCTCACCCTACACAGATGCAGGGGCACCTGCCCCCATGCCCTCCTGGGGTGGGCATAGCAGTGAGAGTCATGGCCCCCAGATGATCTGTTTGTGGCTCCATCCTGTGCCCTGCCCTGTCTGTGCAGTGCCTGTTCCAGCCCCAGCCCCACTCCCTCCCTCACTGCTGGGGCCTTGATCTGTACCGCCCCCCCGACACCCCTTACCTCACAACAGACTTACCAGCTGGACCTGGTTGCTCTTCACACTGCTGGGCTGTGCTCCTGGCCTCTTACATGCTGCATTGTAGCTGTGCATATACATGGGCTTTTATCAGTGACACTATCAGCCACATCAGGCCAAAAAAGCCAATTGCCGATACTGACAATTTTCTGTGCACCTCTAATCATTAATTGTACTATTCAACCCATTTACAATATCAGTCTCTCAGATTGCTTTCAATAGTTGCCGAAAGATCAATGCCAATTCTGGCAGACTCCTAGCCAATCCAGGTGGGCTGGCAATGCTAAGGCCATCATACATAACTCACTTGTTTCCTGTATCTGAGGAAAACTATCTCTTGACATAGCTCAGTCCAGTACTGGTTTGCACAGTGTCTGGATGTTTTCTGTACCATTGCTCTGGCATGCTTCAGCTTAGTCTTTGAATGTTCTGTTGGATTCTGGTTGTGTTTCAGGTAGGCTGTGTTCTTGGCTTCATCAAGTGGTAGCATCTCTTCTGAGTATCCCTCAAACCAGTTTTTATTTGACTATTTCTGTTCCCCAAATACTTTTGTGGATATTTCCTGGATGACTGCTCTTCGTCCACTCCAAGTTCCTTCAGCATTTGTAGTTGTTGCTTTCATAGACAATGATTCTTTGAAATTTGAGGCACTTGCTTTGGACTTTTGTGAGATGTATGCTCATTCTTGGCTGACTCTTATGCTTGGCTCTATGCAGCTTCTTTGGTATCACTTTCACTTTGCTGACTATAAGGGAGTGGCCTGTGTCACAATCTGTACTGTGGTAAGTGTGGGTGTGCAGTACATTGGGCAGGTCTGGTCTTTCCTCCTTATGCTCACAAGGTCTAATTGATACCAGTGGCCAGACTGTGGATGTCTCCATGCTACTGTCTGATGCTCTTTGCCTGCAAAGTAGGTTAGTGATACAAAGGTGGTTTAAGGTGCAGAGTCTGAGAAGACGTTGGCCATTTTCATTAATTTTCCTGATGCCATGATGTCCCCAGCAGGTTGGCCAAGAGTCATGATCTGTGCCTACTAAAGCATTACAGTCCCCTAGGTGGAGAAACCCTTGAGCATTAAAGTCCCCTAGGAGGAATTTGATGTTAGGTGCTCAAAGACTTGGTGCAGAGGATCGTAGAAGTTATCTTTATCATCTGAACTTGCCTATGAAATTGATGCATAGGCACTAATGATGTTAAAACCATCAGTTGACTGTAGTTGGAGTGAGATGATGCAATCCGATGTTCCAATGGGGTCTCAATGGTTTTGACCAACCTGTTACAAACTGTGAATCTGATCCCATGTAGGTAAGTATCTTCTTCACCCCTGCCTTCCCAGAGAAAGGTGTAGTTGGCCTCATGAATGGAGCCTGAGTTGACCAATCTTGTCTCCTGAAAGGCTGCAATAGTGAAGTTAAGTTTTTGCAGCTTTCAATAAATAAATTGAGCCTTCTGGATGTTGTCTGGAACCCAGATCATTCTTATTTGGATAGTTCAAAACCTGCTTAATTCAGTCTGCTGCCAAATTAGATTAGCTGCTCAGATGTTTGCTACAACTGTCTACTTTGAAGGGTGCCATTTCCCTGTTTAGCTGGAGCTTCCTTATGGTCCCATGAAGCTGCAGCCAACACCTAGAACTGCAGTCCCACACAACTGCTTTTGCAGGAGAGTGGGGTGCATGCATGCTTGGCTACTTCATGGAAAGGTAAGGACCCTAACTCTGCAAATTATCTAGGTTCTGTTGCATAATGGGTTCTGCTGTATAGTAATAAATCCCTCTGCCTGAATCTATCTGAACAGTAAAAGCTGAATTCAACTAGACACAGATTATGATGCACAATACAGTGTCCTATGAATGTAGTATCAATTTTCATTGTGTTCATTGTCATCGCTTCTCGGCCTCTGGAAGGCTCAGACCGGGGTGCAGCCGGACGCAAGTCCGGTTGTTCCTCGGTCGGGGCTGAAGAGAGGTCAGGAGGCACAGAGGAGAAGGAGGAGAAGGAGATGGAGAAGGATGGCAGGCGTGGCCCTACTTTTCATATGAGAGTGGAGCAGCAGGAGGCAGCGGAGTGGATTATGAGAGGACCCATGGAGCCTCAGACGGAGATGGTATGGGAGAACGGCGAGCTGGTCGAGAGGGAGCGGAGCGAGTGGACGACGGTGGTGGTGGGACAAAAGCGGAAGCAGGACGAGAGGAGCTGGGAGGAGCGAGAGCTGGAGGCAGACAAAGGAGGGAGTCACCGGGAGCGGCCGGCGACAGGCAGAGGAGAGACGGCAGAGGAAGAGAGGAGACCAGCTGAATCAGAGGAGGAGGAGCAAGAGCCGTGGTGGGGCGAGGAAGACCCCCGAAGGCAAGTGAAATTAAGAGTGAAAGTTTTTTCTGCTGAAAGAAGTCTTCGAAGGGGCGACTCGCCTCACGAGGACTGAGTTTATGGAGAAAGTGTTGTTTAAAGATATTGGCTTAAACCCGCGGGATCTGAGCGTTGTTATAGCACATGAAAATTATAAAGTGTGGGGGTTAACGTTTTGGAACAGGAAAGCCTATGAGGTGTTTTGGGGGAAGCAGGGGAAGCTAACGAAAGAGGGGAAACTGAAAGGGTTACGATTTGAAACAGGAGAGAAGGAGAGAGAGAGAGTCCTCTTTCTGAGAATGTTCAATGATGAGTTGGAGAAAGAGGATGTGGAGAGATGGCTGGAAAGACAAGTGCAGAGCGTGATGTGGGTGGAGAGAGTAATGGACAAGTATAAGATCTGGACAGGTTCGTGGAGAGCGAAAGCAGTACTAATGGAGGACCCCCATTTTGGAGGGGTAAAACACATCGCTTCCAACTTTTACATAGGACCCCACAGGGGCTATGTGAGTTACTTAGGGCAGCCACGCTGTGTAGTAGATGTGGGAAGGGAGGGCACATTGCAGTGTTTTGCTCACTAACGAGGTGTTTTAAGTGTGGGGAGATGGGACATAGGGCGAGTGAGTGAAAAAAGCAAATAAAATGCATCACATGTGGGGAAGAGGGGCACACATATAGGGAGTGCCCGTACTCCTCTGCGAAGGGCGAAAAATTTGGAGGAGAGGAGAGAGGAGGAAAAAGAAGCACAGGAGAGCGAGATGGAGGCGGACAACGAATTAGGAATGTCTGGTAATGAGGTCTCGGAGAGCAGGGAAGAATTGGTGTGTGAAGAAGCAGAGGCAGGGGGAGTTCTGGAAGTGGAGACAGGATTAGGAATGTTGGAGGAGTTGGAGAGATTGTCAACTGCCACGGTGGAAATTAAGGTGGAAAGAGAGCCTGAGGGGGGGAGAGAAGAAGGAAAGCGGGCGGGACCTCAACGAGCTGCGAAAGGTGATGACTCATGCTCAGGAGGGAGTCAGGAGATCACGCTGGGGCAGGCAGTGTGCGGGACAGAGAAGAAGCTGAAAAGAGAAAAGAAAGGGACAAAGGGAGGGAGAGGGAGGCAGAGATGGGAAGAAGAAGAAGAAGAAGAAGAAGAAGAAAGGGGTGGTAGACAAGGCAGCGGGGAGGAAACACCTAGAAGAACCTGCAGTGGGGGAACAGAGACTGAAAGGGAGGGAGAAGGGAGCGAGGGAGAAGAGGGTTATTTGAGCCCGGGGGTAATCCTTAATTTGGCTCACATGATGGGCATGAGGGAGACGAGATCACTGAAAGGCAGAACGGGACAGGAAAAGAGGAGTAAGGGAAAGGTCACCACGGGTAAGGAAATGAGGAAAGCATTAAGGATAATATCATGGAATGTGAGGAGTCTATTGAGGAAGCAGCGATGGGAGGGCATTAAGTGGATTTCAGAAACAGCAGAAGCAGAAATACTGTGTGTGCAGGAGTGTGGGATAGGGTGGGGAAAAGAGTGGAGCTGGTTGAGAAAGCGGTGGCATTGGGGACCTTCATGGTGGGCAGGAGCAGGAGGAAACAGAAATCTGGGGGTGGGAATTTTGAATAGGGAAGGGCAAATGCCGCTAAGAGTTAAGAGTGTGCAAGTGCTGGTGGAGGTGGGGTACAGAAGATGGTGCTAGAGTGGGAAGGGGAGACAGTCACCGTCTGGAATGTCTATGCACCGGCGGTGAAGGCAGAGAGGATGGGGTTGACTGGTTTGTTTAAAAAACTGGGGATGTGCTGTGGGGGAGGAGGGCATCGAATTGTGGTGGGGGATTTTAACTGTATCATAGAGAGAGGGGACAGGGTAGGGGAAGAATGTGAGGGAGAGTTGGATGGGACAGGGAGATTGTTAGGGAAATGGGCAAGAGAAGAAGGGCTGAGAGATATTTGGAAGGGGGAGACGGTGTGGACAAGGATAGAACCAGGGGGAAGGAAAAGATCAAGGATTGATTTTGTGTTTGTCAGAAGGATTGAGAGTGCAGAAGAAGGAGGTAAGGAAAGTGGGAATGTCAGACCACAATATATTAAGGGTGGAGATAGGACGAGGGGAGGGCGGAGCACGGGGGAAAGGGGTGTGGAAGTTGAATTTAAAGGATCTAGAAGAGGGGAAGGTATGTGAGGAGTTCGTGGAAGAATACAAGGGATGGAGAACATTGAAAAAGTATTTTGAGACCAGGTGGGAGTGGTGGATAATGGTAAAAGAATCAAAGAGTGGTTTAAAAAGCAAGCAGAGAAATGGGCAAAACAGCAAAGATGCAGGTTGTTACAGAAACAGCAGAGAGTGCAAGGATTACTAAAGGAAGCAGAAGCAGGAAAGGAAGTAAAAGAGGAACTGGGCATGGCCCGAAGGGAGGTGGAAGAGTGGTTCGAACAGAGAGGAAGGGAGAGAATATTCTTGGCACGAGCACCTTGGGTAGAGGAAGGGGAGGAGTGGAGTGGATATTTTGCAGAGAGAGTTCGGAACGGGAAGAAAGAAATGAGGGAGATCATGACGGAAGAGGGGCAGGTAGTAAAGGAACAGAAAGAGATTTTGAAGGAGGTAACAAAGTTCTACAGGGACCTATACAGTAAAGGGCAGGAGGAAGAAGAGGAAAGGAGGTTAGAAGAGGAAGAAATGCAGCAAATAAAGAAAGAGGAAAGGGATGAGATGGAAAGGGAGGTGATGATGGAAGAAATAGAAGGGTGTTTGAAAAAAATGAAGACAAATAAAGTACCAGGGATGGATGGGATACTGGGGGAATTTTACAGAAAGTTTTGGGGGTGGGTGGGGACAGACGTTAAGGAGGTATTTAAAGAGATGATGGAGAGGGGAAAGGTAGGGGAAGGGTTTGCAGAAGGGGTGATAATAGTATTATATAAAAAGGGGGAGAAGAAAAGTTTGAAGAATTGGAGGCCAATCACGTTATTGAACGTGGACTACAAGCTGTATATGAAAATGTTGGCGGAAAGAATGAAGGGGGTATTGGCACAGGTGATAGGGGAAGAACAGATGTGCATGGTGGAAGGAAGGAAGATAACACAAACACACTGGGTGGTGAGGGACATAATAGAGTACGTGAGGGATAGGAACTGGAACACAGTGGTGGGAAACCTGGATCTGGAAAAAGCATATGATAGGGTTAGGCACAGGTATTTGTTCAGGGTATTGGAAAAGATGGGTTTTCCAAGAAAATACATAGGATGGGTGAGGGAAGTGTACCGGGGGCTTTCAGTAGGGTGCTGTTAAAGGGACATATGGGGGAGGAGATTAAAATAGAGGTAGGGATAAGGCAGGGATGCCCGTTGTCACCAGGGCTTTTTGTGTGTGGCATAGAGGCGGTAGGAAGGGAGATAAAACGGGACAACCAAATTCAGGGGATAAAGATACCAGGGGGAGGAGAAGTGAAAGCGCTGCTATATATGGATGACGTGACATTTTTGGTGAGGGACAGAAGGTCAGTGAGGAGGGTGCTGGAGCATATGGAAGAGTACGGAAGGGCAGCCGGAGCAAGATTAAATAGAAGGAAGAGTAAGATATGGGGAATAGGGAACTGGGAGGGTCTGGAGGAATATGGGTTGCAGGTGGTAGAGAGAGGACAAAAAATATTAGGGATAAGTTTTGTGAAAGATGAGAAAGGGGAAACAGCGTGGGGAGAAGTGCGGGGACGGGTTAGAAAGGTGCTGGGAATATGGGGATGGAGAGGTTTGTCAAAGATGGGGAACGTAAAGCTAATCAAGTCGGTGATCTTACCGGTCCTGCTGTTCATAGGGTGGGTATACCCTCCATCGTGGAGGCAAGCGAGGAGGATACAAAGGGAATTGTGTGTGTTTTTCTGGGGAAGTAAGGGAGAAAGGGTAGCATGTAGGGAGCTTTATAAAGCAGGGGAGCTAGGGAGATGGGGTTTTCCAGAGGTGCAAACGTTCATATATGGGCACGGGATAGCAGCATGAGGCACGGAGAGGGGAAGGAATAGTGGGGAAATGGGTAAAGTACTGGGGAGGTAGAGTTTTGAGGGCATGGGGGGTATTCGGAGAAAGGTGGACAGGCATGTGGGCAGGGAAACCATCACATCACGTGGATAGGCTGGAGGCATTTGTCAGGGCAAAGGGTTTGGTGAAACTGGGGATGGAAGGATTACAAAAGGCGAGTGTAATTTTCAACTCAATTAGGAGGGAAGATGGGTTAACGGACGTGGGGAATTTGGCATGGGAACAGGTGAGAGGGGTGTGGAGGGGAATAGAAGACGCAAAGTGGAAAGGGTTTCACAGGGAAATAGCATGGTGTATAGTTAGGCGGGTGTTATCAGTCAGAGAAGTATTATATCGATGGAGGCTGGTGAGATCAGCAGAATGCCCAAAGGAGTTCTGTACAAAGGAAGAAATGGTGCATCACGTTTTTTGGGAGTGTGCGCTCGCAAGAAGGGTATGGGGAAGAGTAGGGAAGTTTCTAAGGGCGATAGGGTGGGCACAGGGGGTGTCCTATGAGAGCGCGGTGTACGGACTGGTGAAACAAGGAGAAAGGCAATGGGAAGTGCGGGTGATTTTGATGGGGATGAGGGTGG
>NW_005842411.1:683001-688158 GCF_000455745.1 Alligator sinensis | reverse complement strand
GGGAAAGGAAATGCATCGGGAATCAGGGAAAGGGAAAGGTGAAAACGAAAGTGGGGAAAACAGTACTACTGAAACAAAAGTGAATTGCGTATGCTATAAATAAAGAGGTGTGAAAAATGTGTTAAAGGCAAATAAAAAGAAGGAAAGTACGAGACCACAGGGAAAGATTGTGTAAAATATGAGAATGTATTATAAATGTTGAAAGTGTCCCAAGAACCTGTATGAGAAAAGAGCAAAATGTATTGTCTTGGATTGAATTGATGATTATGTAATAAGAGGATCTGGTGATCCAATTGTGAAGAAATTGTGATGGAGAAAGGAGACGGGAAGTTCCCACGATCGTGTCATGTATTATTGATTCATGTATGATATTGTTTATTGTGAGATATTGACAAAGGGATGCGGTGTGGAGAAAGAAATATATATTTTATATTTTCTTTAAAAAAATCTATTTTCATTGTGTTTTCTTCTTTGAATTCAGTGGGGAATATTGCACATCTATAAAGATAAACAGGAAAAGATTCTATAAAATCTGCTAGTAATTTCTGTCAGGTGAAAGCGATAATGATGATAAATATTTTTGTTGATAATGTTTATATCTTGTCCTAACTAAATTCACTTGCAGACTGTGGATATCTAATTGAAAATGATTTACATCACCAGCCTTTGACTCTAGCACTTATTTACATTTGTTATTATTTTAATTTGCTGAAGAATTTATAGTTTACAATTTTAAGAATTGAAATACCAAAATGAAATTAATGGGCTAAATAAAGGTATAACTTGATGTGATCTGTTTAATGTGCACTTAATGTTTAAGAGTGTGATGTACTGTGAGAGTCTTTGTATAATGGAACAACCAATAACTGCCTCAGGTTAGTGCAAATAGTTAAAAATTAGTCTTCAAATGCATGGTAAATTCTAGGGATGAAAGTCCTGTCTCCATGTAAGACAGTGGCAATACTGCTGCTCACTTTGGTGGAGTCCCAATTTCACCAAATGTTAGCACAATAATTAAGCTGACCATAAGGAAATCCAGGCCACTGTCCCCTCCACCTCCAAGTGAACAACTCTGCTTCAGGCAGAAGCAGGGGTGAGGTGGCATGGTGTGCCAGGCAGGCGGGAAGATGGGCAGTGATGCCTGGATGCCTGGAGAGACACACCACTCCACCTCTCTGCCAGACTTCACCCTGTGCCCCTGCATTTCTGGGATGCTCATTTTAACTTTCACCTGCCAGCCAGGACTGGCCTTTGAAATCTGGGACTGTCCTGGCTAAACTGGGACATATGGTCACCCCACCAGTTAAATTAATTTGGTACTTTCAGTGATATTTCTTTTTTTTTGTCACTTATTCTTTGACATAGGAGAAAAAAAGCAACTGTGTGGAACAAAGAGAATAATTCGATGGTGATCAAGAAGTAGTAGCCACTCACTGTTACACTGGGTGGGTTATCCAGCTGTGAAAGACTCCCAGTTTTCTTAATGGTATGCCAGTGATAAAACTTAATGTTTGTTTCAGTGTCAATGAGTGCATCTACATGAGACACTAAAGGCACAGTAGACAAATTCTACTGCACGATAGTGTGGCCAGCAAAAACCATGCTGATGCACAATAGAATTAATCTCCTGTGCATTACCATCACAAAAAAAAGTGCGCCAGTGCTACTGTGCTGAAGCGCCAATTATAGTGCATTACTTTTGTACTTGTAATTACAGGTACTAAACTTAATGTGCCGTAATTATGGCAAATTAATGAATGTGTAGATGTGCCCACTGTTAATCATTTATTTGCCAAAGTTTCAGACTATTATGCTTATCCATATGTTTTGATATTAATGTGACTTTTGGGAACCTTGGGGCTATTCTATAAAACAAAACATTACTAGGATCAAACATATTTGTCACAGATTAACCCCAAAACAATGTTGCATTTGGGGCTTACCATGTGGTATGCAGAGTTATTCTGCCATGTTAGATTTATTTCTATGGTATTTACTCCGTATTTAGAGCTAGCGTGAAGCTGTGTTCAGCTAAGCTGTTTCCAGTTTTTCCATTTTTATCCCTATTATGTGTCATGGAAATTGAGATATATGTACCTTTGTGATGTCATGTTATGACTGTAAAATAATTCAGTAAGGTATTTATTGCATACCCAAGAGACATCTGGATGGTATGCACCTTGGGCCAGGCAGGGTGATAATAGGGAGTGTTCATGAAACAATAGCCATTCCCATTCATAGTAGGTCATGTTTTCTCCATGTATAGATAAAACAGTGGCTAACTAAATGGACTCAAAAAGCTTTTGGAAAGGGGAGGGACACACCTTCAATCACTTCAACCTGGTGGAGGAGGAAGGCGTATCTCTATAATTTTGAGTCTCCCCAGAAACAAGAGATTTGGAAAATATAAATGCACCTGAGAACAGAAAGTGGAAAGGTACAGAAAATCCCTAAGGAAGATTTTAGTTCCCAATTTTTGAGCTTGTGGAAAGACTAGATGTACCCAAACTTGGGGAATCCATCTAGGCCTCAGCTAGGCAAGATGAGTGAGTCTAGCAGAACCCTAAGTAAGAAAAGATACCTGCAGGGAAATAACTAGATACAAGGGATTACTATGGAGCTGTTTCTAGATAGAGAAGCAGGGCAAGATCTTGTATTTTTGATCTGGTATTTTTCTCTCATCTCTCTCAAATTATAGTTACTTTGTTTGCATGATTTATTTTTTTGCTGTAATGAAAACCTTTTTCCTGTTTTGCCTTACTGATTGTCTGTGGCAAGCAAGATCATAAAGCAGTTGGTGCTTCAGGTATTCCCCTTCCTTGAAAGTGGGGATCTGCTTTCTTTTCTTTGCAAAACCAGGATGATAATCACCCAAAGTGTCAGAGTTTCTTCTACTGGAGCTGTGAGGGTCTGGTCTGGGGTGACAGAAGCTAAGCTTGGCTAGAGATGAGGAGTCACCCCAGGAGCAAGATCTAGTCTTTCCTTTAAGACACGCAGCACAGTAAAGGGGAGAGACTTGGGCTTTGGAATTACCCCAATGTTTTAACAATGTTTGTCATAGCGTTTATGAAGAACATAAGTTAGAGGTGTTTATGTTGAAGGGATTGAATAAGAGCTCAGAAGATTATTAGCCATTGTCCAAAGACCACAGAAATGAATTGAAATGCAGCCTTTGGATCAGGCACCTACAGAGAAAATATTCATAAAGCACTATTAATTATTTGCAATGATTGCTCCATTTAAAAATAAGAAGCCACAACCTCTCTACCATAGCAAAAATAAAAATTTCTTTAAAAGCTTATTAATACTAATACATCGTGCAAATTAAAATACTCTGTATCTACATGCCCAATGATGTACAACTAGCAGACATAACTACCTTCTGTTTCACTTCTCTGATTTGCTATTAGGGTAATTATCAGGGAAGTGAATCCCTAAGTACTCAAAATATTAGGTGTTTTTATTAAAAATGTAATGCTAGCAGTTATTACTACAATTATATACTTTTTCATGTAATCATCTCCTGTTCTGTTATCACTATTCATTAATTTTACCCTTTTAAAATCACTTCCATAATGTTGACCTATATGGAAGTATTTATTGTTACTAATAACATCTATACATATGAACAATATTAAAGAATTCAAGATGTTTTATAAAATGAAATAGAGTGAGGTGGCTTTGTAATCTGTGTCAAATAGCGGATAGTTTTGTAAACCTGTATCAGTTTTTATTTTAAGACAAATTTTAGGAATCAAGTAAGGACAAGTCTGTAACAGGTTGCATGCCTGTGAATGATTACAGGTCTGCCTAAGGAGGATTGGACCAGACAGTTAGAATAATTGGTTGGCCAAAGGACATAAAAAGCAAGCAGGAAGAGGAAATGGGGGAGAGACGTTAAGATCCTGAAGTTGGTAGCACCAGCCAAGGCTCTCTCCAGGCCTAAGAGACCATACGGGTGTGTTAACTTTTTATGGACTGTGCTAAGGCTTTTCAATAAATACTAATTGGTGTTTTAGAGGGCCTCAGAGGGTCCAGCGGGCCCAGGAGATACAGGCTATGTATAGTTTAAGGACTGGAAGAAACTTGAGAAAAGGAGGGTGAATCCTGAGCCCCCTACAAAGTTGCAAAGAGAATCTTCCATGCACTAGTGCTCATGAAATATATGCATACTCCTGGGGTGCATCTACATGTACATATTAATGTGCAGCAATAAACTCCAGTACACATTGTGCCAGAGTTTATTGCTTTCGGCCACCACATTTTCACCTGTGGCTAGGACCGCAGCATGTTGAGCTGGGTTAGAGCAGCCCAATTGACAGGGGGCCCAGGAGTTCAGCCTGCCAGCCAAGGGCTGATCCAACCTGGCCCAACGCTTTGCAGAGGGACTAGCTGGGGCACGAGTGTGCTTAAGTGTGGGGCTACCTGGCAGGCCGCCACCGCACTGAAACACCCCTGTGCTTCAGCCAGCTGGGTCAGTGTCTACATGTGCGTTGCTGTGCATGAAGAAATTCTACAGCAGAATAGTACTTGGATTTACAAGTACTAACCTGCTGAGGAGTATATTAGTTCCCCTGTGGCCTAATACGGCCAGACATGCAGAATGTAGGGACATTTACTGCAGAGATAATTAGTTGGGCTATACGAAGTTTCGCCATCAGTTTCATGTTGATGCTGTTTCAACTCATTTTGAGCCCGAAACAGTGAAATTGAAATGAAACAGAGACCTTTGAAACAACCTTCGAAATGAAATGAGGCCAGTTGAAACATTTCACAAATTTTGAAACATTTCGAAGCTCAAGCTGGGCTTTCCTGCAGGGAAACAGAAACTGAAGTAAGGAGAAGAAGGGGGAAGAGGGGGGAAGAGGAGGAAGGAGTGCTTTCATTATTGACAGTGTAGCTGGCCAGTGACTGTCATTCTTTCCTGAGGTCCCTTCTAATCCCAGTGCTCTGTGGGAGGGATGGAAAAAATGCATAAAAGGCAGAATTGTTTGAATGGCCTTGCTTTCTGCCTTGGTGTCAGTTGAGTGAGGATGCACCTTAATACACACACAATGTCACCCACCCATATCACAAGTTTTGCCTGTCAGCAGCTAGAGATTCAGGGCTCCCCCTGTACCTATCTCCTTGACAGCTGGCAGGCTTCATGGCTGCAGC
>NW_005842411.1:677042-682991 GCF_000455745.1 Alligator sinensis | reverse complement strand
GCCCCCCCCCCCCCCCCCCCCCCCAGTGCCCCAAGACAGACAGAATTCCACAAGCACCTAGGTCACAAGTTTTACCTCTCAGCAGTCAGAGGTGCAGGGCCCCAGAACCCAGAAGCACCTGTACCTATCTCCTTGAAATCTGGCAAGCTTTGTGGCCTCAGCAGGGGCTAGCATGCCTGTAGTTTTCACCTTGCTGTGCCTTAACACACACACAGTGTCACTCATGTCATGAGTTATGCTTGTCTGCAGCTTGAGGTACAGTTTCTCCCAAAGCCCTGCACCTATCTCCTTGAAACTTGGCAGGCTTTGTGGCCTCAGGAGGGGCTAGCACACCTTCAGTTTTGACCCTGCTTGCCTTAACATGTACACGTGACATGAGTTTTGCTTTTAAGAGTTTGAGGTGCAGTTTCCCTGAAACCTGTGCATTTATCTCCCTGAAACTTGGCAGGGCTTTGTTGCCTCAGCAGAGGCTACCATTACTGCAAGTTTCATCCAAATCAGACCAGAAATCATGAAGTTATAAGCTGTTTCAAGCTTCCCCATTATAGCCTATGGGCAAAATGTCAAAACAGCAGAACAGTTTTGACGAAAGGAAACAGAACAGCAGTTTCGAATTGAAAGGAAATTTTAAACAAAACACTGCTCTGGTGAAGCATTGAAATGCAAGTTGAAATGGAATGGTGCTGTTTTGCACAGCCCTAATAATTAGGAAACTCCACAGTAAACAACTTGTGTAGAGGCCCCCCTGTATACATTAATTGTTCCTATGTAACCAGAATAATAGCTCTTCAGATAGCAGTAAAGGTGACAATGTTAGAAATGCTAAAAATATAGCAGCCAATCAGAATTCACATTCCTGTAATGCCATTCCAGAAAGTAAAGCTTTGAATAGATTTGAAAAAAATAAATAAATAAATAAACACTTTCACTACCTTTCTTTGTAAGGGAGACCCTTTTTCTTATTATTAAGGGAGACCATTTTTGTGATTATTATTATCAGCCTGTTCACAATTTGCCTATAAAGTGAAAAACTGTAGAGCAGTTGTAATGGGAAACAATGTCAATGTTATATGTAGAGAAATCCTAAACAAACTGTAGCTTTGATGTATGTTCAGACCAAATGAAAATGCTTGTAGGGCTTGTGTTGTCTGTTAAAATAGACTCTGTATATTCTCTCTTTCTTTTCTCTTCCTTTTCACTTTCAAGCGGGGGGGGGGGGGGGGGGGGGGGGGTTGGGTGTTCCTTTGCTTCTTGCTTGCTACTGACACCTAGCCCCAAAACCCCCAAACCTGTGTCCTTATCTAGAAAGAGGTATTGTTTAAGTTGTTTGAGGAACTGAATTACTGATGTGTCATGCTAAGGGCAAGTTCTGACAAGCCAGAACTTTTGTATAACTTATTTTGTAATGGCTGGTGCACTGCATTTTCAAACAGGTGGCTGAAAGGTGGCTCTAATATAAAACTCTTAGAGAAATTACCATAAGGAGCCTTCAGTGGAAAGAGAACTGATTTTGAAGTTTGTTTCAAGACTGAATTGAAACCTCTCTTACCCCCACATAATTGATAGTTTGTAATGTTTCGATGGAGCTGTAAAGAAACAAGGAATGCATTTTTACTTGTGCTAAAATATATATAACTTTACCTACCAATTTTCCCCTATGGTGAGCAGTCTTTTGGTAAGGTAATATTTTATATTTATTTCATGCATTTTACAATAGTTGTTAGCACCCATGTGGTTATAAATGCCTCATTTGCACCTATAAAAATGGAAGCATTTTGTGAGGATGGGTAGATGTGCTGATGTCACTTTCCTCCCCTTTGTGTTCTGATATAGAATACTGCATTTAATAATCATATCTTTTACTGTAATAGCTTTTATTTTGAAACTGAGGTGAGACATTTTCACTAACGTTCAGTCTGGTTGGTTTACTACTGCTAACTATGCATGAAACTTCTTCCTAAAATAATTCAACTGGATTTGGATTCAAAGGAGTATAATGGAAAAAGAAAAAGAAAAAAAAAAGACTTAACAGGAGATGCAAAATAAAAAAAAAGTTCTTTATTGTCAGTACTAAACCTTTGTATATCCAGTCTATTCACACTTTAGATTATGTAGACAAGGCATTTTCAAGCAGCATGGCATTTCAAAAATTGACTTCAAAATGAACTCATGCTTTTAAGACCCTAACATTTAGTGTTTAACTATTAAGCTTAATGATAGCAGAGCTTTAGCTTAAATATTGGGTGACTGTACGTTCTGGTCTGGCTAAGACAGTCCTGGATTTTGCGGGCTGTCCTGGTTGGTTGGTGAAAATTGAAACACAAGTCCCAGAATTAGATACCTAACATGATCCCTTCTTTTTCTACTGACACTACTGTGGATAAGTGTGTGGCAGTAGAGCAGGAAGGCAGACTGGAGCAGGCACCACCCCACCTACATGTGTCTGGTCCACCTCTTCCTTAGCAGCAGCTGGAGGTGGCAGATAGGCTGGGCACCACTCCAGTCCACCCACCTTGCTCTCACACAGCAGCAGCAGTGCCTGCCCACCTCCCTGGTGCATTATGCAGCTCCACCTTTGCTTTAAACAGTTTCCTGGATTTTCTTAAAACTGTATGGTCACCATACTTAAATTGGAGTGTCCTGATATTCTCAGAGTACATTCCAGAGCATTTAAAAGCTTTGAGCTTTGGGAAACATCACATGCCAATCTAGATCCCCTAAATTTTAGCCTTTTAATGAATGTTAATATCATGAATCCATAAACTTTTGAAATATTTGTGAAATGTCTTGCATGTTGGCTTGAATTCATTTTACTGACATGGTGTGTGTCATCTCCATGTACATGTAGCATCAATCCGTATTTAGCCCTATCATTATTATACCACATTATATGAATTATCTCACCTGAGTGACTATGTTGGTCCTCACCAACATTCAGCTCTCATCTTTGGCTCCAAGTAGCTGTCTGCATGGATCAGTGGCCACACCCTGGTAAAGCATCTTGATGGGTGGGCCAAACCAGGTGAGGGTACATGGTTGGTCTCAGACTTTTGGGGAGACAGGGACATGCCTATCTCTGCATGCAAAGTCTGACCCCTGCTTTTTGCCCTGTGGGGTCAGGCCAACTCTCAGGATCTCAATATTGCGCTGTTAGACAGGAGGGTGTGACACAATTGCACATATACAAACACACAAATCAATTAGGTGCATACACACACACACACACACACACAAACTCAGGCACACACACATCCAAACCATCCTAGGCACATGCATACCTATCACCAATTCAAGCACATACACTATACACCCCAAAAGTTAGACAAAAATCAATTGTCCATACCCACGCACATACACAGATCACTAATTCATATATCATGCACACAATGACATATATCACATACACACACACACACTCACCAGCTCACACACATACAACCCACCTGCACATACACACAAGTAAGTTCCTAACTTGGATGGTATGGTATGTATGTGTGTGTTTGGGGAACTGGGATACTTGGGGGAAGGTAAAGGTGAGAGACAGAGAGTTAGTGAAAAGTTACCACAGTGAAAGTTACCAGAACCAGGATTAGAACAGGTGGATTAGTGAAAAGCTGGCTGAGGAACTGAAACTTGGGTTTACTTAAGATCTTGGGTTTACTTAAGATCAAGTGGCCCCAGGATTGCTCAAGGTCACTGGTGCAAGCAAAAAAAAAGTCTGATGGCAAGGAGGAAACATCCAGGAAAGACAGAGACACAAAACCCTGGGAGCTTGGGGCTGGAAACTGAGGCAGACAGCTGAAATATTGGAGATGGGGGGCAGATAAGTGGGGGCAAGGAGGAGACAGCCAGGAAAGAAACTGAGGCAGAAACCTGGGAGCTCAGGGGAAAAGGTAGTGGGGATAAGACAGTGGCAAAGACACAGCGGGTTTGGAGGCAGAGAGGAGCTCAGGACAGGTGTCGGAGGTGGCGGTGAGCCAGAAGCAGGAGAGGGAGAAATGAGACAGAAGTGAGAGGGGCAAGGAGCAGAGATTGGAGCAGGCCCAGACTGTAAAGCAAACCCAACTCAGGGGTCCAACTAACAGTTTTATTAAACAGACAAGACGCTACACAGCCCCATGAAGTTATTGGTTCGCGTGCATGCACAAACACACACACACACACACACACACACACTCACAATGGCAGCAGGAGAAAGAGACTTAGTGGAAGTGTTGGAGTCCAGGTAGGGAAGAGAAGCAGAGTACAAGTCCTTAGTTGAAGAGAGGGTGGGGGTGATAGCTACCTATCCAGGCTGGAAAGGGGTCTTTGTTCAGTAGGTGTTGTCCAGAAAGGGGTCACCGGCAGGGCCTCTGGGTGGACAGGTGGTGTGGCATGGTGCTGGTCCAGATGGAGAGGGCATTCCAAGGAGTCCTAGGAGGGCCCTATTCCCCCCAGAAGCACCTGGGGTGACAAGGAGCAATGGCCAGAAGCAACTTGGAGAATAGGTTCAGGTTAGAGATTAGGAGGCACTATTTCACTGTTAGGGTGGCTAGAATCTGGAACCAACTTCCTAGGGCCTTTCCTCCTCCGTGGGTAAATTCAAAAAGAAGTTGACGAACACCTGTCTAGGGTCGTGTGATCCCAGCATGTGCCCCTGCCAGTGGCGGGGGGTCAGACTAGATGATCTGTTCAGGTCCCTTCTGACCCCAAACTACTATGAAAATATGAAACTACTATGAGGCAGTCTTCACTACCCATTTTTATGGGGCAAACTACCTCTGATCTCCTATGGGGAGGGCCTGTCCAGGCTATGTCAGCCCTGTTCCAGAGGGTTCCAGGTGTTCTTACTGAGTATGTGCAGCTTGGCACAATGATGGGTTGCCTCATCTTTTGTTTCTTGAATGCTGCGGGTGGTTCCAAAGGCTGGGTCATTGGCCCAGGTATTCATAGTTTCATAGTTTCATAGTTGGTAGGGTCAGAAGGGACCTGAGCAGATCATCAAGTCCGACCCCCTGCCATAGCAGGATAAAGTACTGGGGTCAAACGACCCCAGCAAGGTGTTCATCTAACCTCCTCTTAAAGACCCCTAGAGTAGGAGCCAGCACCACTTCACTTGGAAGTTGGTTCCAGGTCCTAGCTGCCCTGACTGTGAAGTAGTGCCTCCTGATGTCTAGTCTGAATCTACCCTCCGCCAACTTGTAACCGTTATTTCTAGTCACTGCTGATATTGCTAGGGGGAACAGGGACTCCCCCAATACCTGCTGGTCCCCTCTGACTAGTTTGTAACAGGCCACTAGATCCCCCCTCAGCCTTCTCTTGTGGAGGCTGAACAGGTTCAGGTCCCTTAGCCTCTCCTTGTAGGGCCTGCCCTGCTGCCCCCTGATCATGCAGGTGGCCCTCCTCTGAACCCTCTCAATGCTGTCCACATCTCTCCTGAAGTGTGGCACCCAGAACTGGATGCAGTACTCCAACTGCGGCCTGACCAGTGTTGCACAGAAGGGGATGATCACCTCCTTGGACGTGCTCAAGATGCATCTCTGAATGCGGGACAAGGTGTGGTTGGCCTTCCTGACTGCATCCCCACACTGTCGGCCCGTGTTCATTTGGCATCAATAATGATTCCAAGATCCTTTTCTGCCTCTGCGATGACAAGAAGGGAGTTCCCCAGTCTGTAGGTATGCTGCTGGTGCTACACCTTGCACTTGTCAGTGTTGAAACACATCCTCTTCTCATCTGTCCATCCCTGTAACCTGTCTAGGTCCAATTGCAGTCTACTCCTCTCTCCTAGTGTGCCCACTAGGAGGGAGGAAATTTGAATAGGGTGCTTTTTACCCGCTCATCCAAGACACTGATAAAGATGTTGAACAGCACAGGTCTGAGGACCGAGCCCTGGGGGACCCCACTGCCCACATCCCTCCAGGTCAAAAATGACCCATCCACCACCACTCTCTGGGTGCGGCCCTCCAG
>NW_005842411.1:674118-676462 GCF_000455745.1 Alligator sinensis | reverse complement strand
CACACACAAAATCATACCCTTTGGGTCATGACATCCCCCCTTGCTGAAGGCACAGCTGAATTATACCACATGCTCGTCACTCGGGTTGCCAGTAGCTCTTATAACGGGGCGTTGAACTAAATGGATAAACACAAAATCAGCTAACATAAGAAGTTCGTCCTCCAGGGATTGAATTAAATAATAGCTGGCACAAATACATACACACATAACCAGATTCATAACAAAAAACTACACGATCAGGGCTTCAGTGGGCATCATGGCGAAGTCGCGTGTCAAGCCCTCACTTCTGCCGATGATGTTATCCTTCTTGGGGCTTCTCTCCGCCATGCACTTTGAATTCCGGATCTGTGAAAAGAATTCTCTTAAAACAGTTAGTTCACTAATATTTACAAAATTCACATGGAACCACACTATCATTTCTAAAACATATAATGCAAGTGTTTGCTACTCCGGACAACCGTCTCTTGCACACTCAACTGGATGAAATCATTGAGGAGCCGTCATCTAGCTCTTCCAGATAATGAAAACCTAACTCATAGGCCAGTTGCCATTGGCCTGCGTCCCCTAAAATCCGAAGTTGCCACTTATTGAATCCAGAACGCTGTAGGAGGAATACAAACATGTATCGCTCCTCTGGTGTTCTCTGTGGCAATGATGGAAGATCGGATTTGCGATGTCTTGCGCCTTGAGCCTCGGTCGGGTGTCGATGTTCCCGATCACTAGATCTTCTTGGCTCCATCAGGATACACAGTCGTGACAACTGACGCAGAAGATTACTCAAACTCCATGGACATGAGTTCCAGCCATGAGACTATAGACTCGTCAGATTCCATTTCAGATTCTCTGTACAGCTCCTGTAACTCCGTCCAAGCACGAATGAGACTGGTGGCGGCACAAACTTCATCTTGTGCATCAGTCACTGGGTTGATCGTGGCTACAGGACGAGCTGTTACTGCTTCTGGCAGGAGGGGCGGGTGCACTCCTCCGCTTGATTGTCCCTTCCGTCGGCAAGAAGGCGTGGTCGCCGGAAGCGACGCTGCGTCGGTGGGCGGGTCGCCGGCTGAACTCTCGCGGGTTCTTCCGAAGCTCCACCCTTCTCTTCCGGTTCTTCCATGCGGTCTCCCTCTTGCTCGGCGCCATCTTGGCGTGGCGTCTCAAGATTTTCTTTCACAGCCACTTCTTTGACTGCTTGAACGGCCATACGCAGCTGGGCTTTCAAACTTAAATTCTTCTGCATTAAATCGGTTACAGTACGGAAAGTTGCAGTTAACACTCCCCCCTTGTCATATTTTGGGGTTACCCTCTCATCTGTGGCACGTCCCTCCTTTCCAGGTCTTTGCGGAGCTCGATGGAAGCTCGCGACCCCTCAATCTAGTCGCCACCATAAAGGGGGCGAACTGGTCAATCAGCACTGGTTCTTCACTCTCCCGAGCACATCTTAGGCAACAGGCACACTCCCGGGTGAGGGTAGGGTTTACTGCGCCTGCCGGGCTGACTCTGGTGAGGGACACAGAGTCAAGGGGCCTAAACAGGACCCGTTCTTTATTCACTATACACCTGAATGCTGCGGGGTGAAGATACACTTCCCTCTCTCTTGGGGCTCCGTTTTCAGAAGCTCCCTCTTCTCCCTTCAGCGAAAGGTGTCTGCTGATAAACCTTTCACCCGTTCCGCCTGCCTGGTGGTAAGCGATATGCATCTCCAGTTCCATGAAGTTCTCTACTTGGTGTTTTCCACTGCGCCAAGGGCAGTTCTTAACTAATTTTAGCTCCATCGTGCTTTCCCCGGATCCCATCCTCATCGCTATGTGCGGGCTGGGAGCGGTCTGAGGCTTTCGGGGGTGCGCGGCGGGCTGCGGCCAGGAGCCCTGGCACATGGGTTGGGGAATTCGGCATGGCGGACTAGAATTAGGCACGGACGCGTAGCGGTTGATTAAAGATTATTTTACTTACACTGTAGATGGTCACAGTGCAGGCAGGAAAAACTTCGCTTAAGTTGCAGTTACAAAACTCGCTCGAACAAGACCCGTAGAAAACTCGAGCCTCTTAAACCCGGAAAGAGCTCTGGATACACACACACACGAAGTTTGTTAGGCTCCGTGGACTGAGTGCGCAGGGAAGGGTACGTCGAGGGATCAGGCGGCGATGGGGAGAGGCTAGAGGTTGATCAGGCCCCTATATCCTTCTTAAGGCACACGCTGGGTTTGTTAAGCTCCACAGCGCTTAGAGTTCTCCACGAGAAGGATGTGGAGTTCTCCTAAATGAGGTCATCCCCGGAGATCTCCAACTTGGGTGGAAACCGCTCAAGCCTCTTATACGGCTAGCAAGCCAATCGCTAGCCGCCCCG
>NW_005842411.1:653016-673973 GCF_000455745.1 Alligator sinensis | reverse complement strand
AAGGATTTTGTGACCTGGTCATAGAAGGCCACCAGGTTGGTCTGACAGGACCTGCCTCTAATGAACACATGTTGGTTGCCCCTAAGCATAACCTCCCCTGCTTGCCCCTCATGGACATGCACCAGGATAATTCTCTTAAAAAGTTTACCCAGGATCGAGGTAAGACTAACTGGCTTATAGTTTCCTGGGACCTCCTTCCTCCCTTTTTTGAAAATGGAGACCACATTGGCCCTTTTCCAGTCCTCTGGCACCTTGCCCGAGCACCATGAGTGCTCATAAAGCTGTGCCAGGGGTCCCGCAATGACCACTGCTAATTCCCTCAGTACTCTGGGGTGGAGGTCATCAGGACCAGCTGAGTTTGTCTAGTATTGGTGTTAATGGTTTGGTCATTCAGAGGGAGCTATTTTTAGACCTATTGCCATTGTCTCTCAAGAACCCTCATTCATCCCCATTCATTCAGGAACCAAGTTACATAGGAGGGGTAGTATGAGTCATAGGTTACACAACTGGGCATGGGGATAAGATGGAGGCTTGGCATTACAAGATGGAAACTTGACATGACTTATGCTAACTTACATATATAGGCCTAAAACAGTAATCACACAATATAAAAGCAGTGAAAAAAAAAATCAATACAAACATAATAATTATCATTTATAAAACAATGGATATCTATATCAAAATAGCAGGGCACTTATTTGCAGAGGACAGGGAAATAAAACTTACTACCTAAAATAAAATGTTAAATCTTATCCTATATCTTAGATTACTTATGCTTATCTATAGGGAATAGAGAGGGAGAGACAAAGTCAGAAATGGTTGGGGAAGGGGAGGGAATGCATTTTAAAAAAAGAAAAAAAAAGAAAAACTGGGGGTTTTGTTACAGGCTGACTGTGCAAACAAAACCCTTGTATGGTCCAATGGTCATGATGGTGGTACAGCACCACACCGTGGATCGCGCGGAGCAGGACAAGGCACAAAAGATGTCCTGATCATCTGGTGCATCTGGGCCAATCTCCAGACATCTTGACACTGTCCTGCCACTGGTTACCAATTGACTGAGGTGAGAGAATGAGGCCAATTTTGCACAACTCTTCCTCACTTAAATCTAAATCCCACACAACTCATATCCAGGACAAGACCTGTGGCAATGGGCCAGTGATGAAGCAGCAGGTGTGGACACATGAGAAGCTGTAGCTGCAAACCTGCACACAGGCAGCTCAGGACTTTCGGTTGCTTTCTACGGCAGTAGAAATAGGCAGCCCTCTGAGGGACTGAGCATCCCTATTCAGGGCCACACTGCTTATCTCATAGTATGAGGAAGGGGCTAGAAAAGGTGCCCCAAACATTGTCTGCTTCACCTCACTCTAGCCAGCATACCACAGCTTGCAGGGGTCCCAGAACAGCGGTCAAAAAGAAAAGAAATCAATCCCTCTCAAGCTGGGTGCATGAAAAGTATGTACATTGATCAATGGAAACACCAACCTTCCCTCACTGCGAGAGAACTGGGCAGATACAACATCCAGATCACTGCCTTCAGTGAGACTTGCCTACCCAATGAAGGACAGCTCACAGAAGGAAAATCTGGTTGCACATTCTTCTGGAGTGGTCATGGCAGCGAAGCAAAATGGGAAGCAGGTGTCGGCTTTGCTATACAAAAAAAGCCTCATTAAGAAGTTGACCTACCTGCCCAAGGGAGTGAATGACCGACTGCTGCTGCTCAAGCTCACCCAGTTTGGCAAAAAGTGCTCCACTATTATCAGTACATACTCCCTTACCACAACCAACTCCGACGAAGTCAAGAACCAGTTTTATGAAGACCTCTACTCCATAATCACTGCTTTACCAAAGCCTGACTGTCTCATCATCCTTGGCGACTTCAATGCCAGGATTGGCTCTGACTGCCAAGCATGGGGTGACATCATCAGGAAGCATGGGATCAGAAGCTGAAATAGCAAGGGCCATCTTCTGCTCAAACTATATGCTGAACATGAGCTTCTGGTTACTAACACTTTGTTCTATCTCCCCAGCCACAATAAGACATAGTGGGTGCACCCTTGCTCCAAGCACTGGCATCTTATTGACTATATCATCATCCAAAGGAGGGACAGACATGATGTTCATGTAACCAAAGCAATATGTGGTGCTGAATGCTAGACTGTTCATTGACTCATCATCTCCTCGCTAAAGATCATGATTCAAACCAGAGACAGTCCACAGGGATGGACTGAAGTGATTCAACACTGCTGGGCTGATAAATGACAGCACCAGACTTTTGTGAACCACCTCAAAGATTAGCATCACGCTACACCACTCTATTCCAGCTCCATCAAAGCCAACTGGAAGCAGCTTCATGAAGCTATATACTCTGCAGCTCTTGAGAATCTTGAACCAAGCATCCACAAACACCAAGACTGTTTTGATGAAAATGATGCAGAGATAAAACAGCTGCTGGAAGAGAAACAATGTCTTCACAGAGCCTACCTCTATGATAAGTCTGAGTCAGTGCAACACACCTATAGCTCGATACGGAAGACCATTCAAACCAAGTTGTGAGGGTCCTCCCCTCTGCTGTCTGCTGATGGGACCATGCTATTAACTGACAAGGCCCAGATCTTCCGGAGATGGGTTGAACACTTCTGATTGAGGATAATGCTGACTTCCTCCATCAACATGGACACCATACACAAGCTGCCTCAAGTCGTCATCAACACCTCACTTGAATCTCCACCTACAATTACAGAAGTCCAAAAGGCCATACAACAAATGGCTAGTGGCAAAGCTCCTGGAACTGATGCAATGCCAGCAGAGGTCTACAAATCAGGTGGTCATGACTTCATGGAGAAACTAACCAAGATCTTCTGTAGGATGTGGGCACAGGAGGTAGTTCCTCAAGAATTCAAGGATGCTTCCATCATCCACCTGTACAAGAGGAAAGGAAATTACCAACTCTCTGACAACCACAGGGGAATCTCCCTCCTCTCAACTGCCAGCAAGATACTCGCAAGAGTCCTGTTCAATTGGCTGACTGACCATCTAAACTCAGGTCATGACTTCTGCCCCTTCTACTGACTCACTAATGCCCGGTGGCACCAGCAGAGACAGGGCTGGGCTGCGATTGTGGGGGGCAGTGGTGATGAGAGCTGTTGACCATGCATGGGGAGAGTCCCACAGGCAGGAGGGAAGGACCCCCCGCGACCCTGAGTTGGTTTGCACTCCGAGGTTGGGAGCCACTGATCTAAATGACCTACTGCCTGAGAGACAATGCAGCTTCAGAAAAGGATACAGAACCACAAACATGGTGTTTGTGGCCCAGAAGCTTCAAGAAAAGTGTCAGGAACAGAACATCAACCTTCTCCTCATGTTCATCGACCTAACCAAAGCCGTCAACACGATGAACCATGAAGGCCTCTGGAAAACCATGAATAAATACATATGCCCTGGAAAATTCATCAATATGGTTTGACAGTTCCATGACAGCATGCATCCTTGCAAATGAAACATGCTCTGACCCCTTTCCAGTCACAAAAAGTATCAAGCAGGGCTTTGTACTTGCACCTACAGTGTTCAGCATGGTATTCTCTGCCATACTGTTGAATGCCTTCCAAGATGATGACCTTAGTATGGGGATCAGGTACCATTTTGATGGAGGCAATCTCAACCTGCACAGACTCCAAGCAAGCTCCAAAGTACAGACAGCCATGCTTAGTGACTTTCTCTTCACTGACTGTGAGTTATGTGCAGGATCACAGGCTCACATGCAACGGTCCATGGACCTGTTCTTGTCAGCTTGTAACAACTTTGGACTCACTATTAACATGAACAAGGCCAAATTGATTTTTCAACCTGTCCCTGGCACAAGACCCCAGGAACCACACATCTCACTTAAAGGCTTATGATCGACAAATTTGTCTATCTAGGCAGCACACTTTTCCGTGCTGTCCACATAGACAATGAAGTCAATGCAAGTCTAGTGAAAGCTAGTGTGGTCTTCGGCAGGCTCCATAAGTCGATCTGGGACCAAAGAAGCATTTAAATGTTTAAAAAAGTGAAAGTGTACAAAGCTATCGTTTTCCCAACCCTCCTCTATGCCTGCAAACTGTGAACTGTCTACCAGCATCACATCAAGAAAGTAAACCACCTCCACCTGTGCTACCTGTGAAAGATACTAAAGATCAAGTGGCAGGACAAGATTCCAGACACTGAGGTGCTTGGAAGATCAGCTCTCCCTAGTATTCACACTGTAATGAAACTGGCACAACTAAGATGGTCTGGCCACCTTTCAAGAATGCCTGACACACGCCTGCCAAAGAAAATCTTCTACGGTGAACTGTCAAATGGAGTATGCTCTCGTGGTGCTCCAAAAAAGTTGTACAAGGACACACTGAAGGTGTCCTTAAAAAGTTTTGGCATTGACCTGGAGTCGTGGGAGCAAATGACTTGTGACCATTTATTCTGGAGGTAATCAATCCAGAATGGAGCACTGGCCTTCAAACAGCAACATGTGGCAGAAGCAATGAGGAAATGTGTGGCCAGGAAAATGAAAATCTCTTGTATTCAGTCCTCATTGCTTTCCTGTCCCTGGTGCAGCAGATTGTTCCAGGCAAAGATCGGGCTTATAAGTCACCGATGTACCCATGCAGCCTAGCCTCCACCCCTGTCCTTTCTCTCTACTATCTCTCTTTTATCTTTTTTCTTTTTTTTTTCTCATTTTCTCTTTTCTCCCTCCCTGTTTCTTTCCCATTTTTTTTTCATTCTTCTCCCCCACCCCTCACTGAATGTGGTCATCTTTGCCCATGAAGGACAACAGCATATGAATTATGGTATTTGATATGAATGCAATTTTTATCTATCTTGTTTTGTCCAAGGCTGTTTAGCATGGCAAAGATTAGCCTAAGGATCTCTCCCCTATTCACACTTCAGAGCTATAATCCCTGAGAATTAGGATTTTCCATTGGTGCATTTAATGGCCAATTAAGATAGACCCTTGTGGATGTGGTCAGTGACACTTGAGCCAGGCCCTTCCAGACAATGATGAATTTACATTTTAAATATCTGTTTATTCAGGTTGTCACAGGGCACTGAGGTTCCTGCTCCTTGTAGAGTAGAGATTGCCTGGGGAGAGAGCACAAAGAATCAGATAAGAACCCAGGTGGTGGTTGCCATGACAACTGGTTAACAAGGGAATTGACCACACCTACACCTGGTCAGCTGGCCAGAGGAGGCAGGGCCCTAGGTCCATATAAACCCTAGGGCTGTGATAAGGCAGTTGGTTCCCTACCAGCAGCTAAAGGGGAAGGAGCCCTCCAGGAAGGAAGGGCCCAGGTATGTGGTAGCTGGCAGATGTGCTACCCTTAGAACAAAGGGGATGCCAGGAACCCATAAGGTATCCTTGCCTACTAGGCACCAAGCCTCAGAGGGAGTTTTACTCATTTAAAGGGGAAGAGCATGCCTTGAGTTTCGTGTTGCATTACAGCCCAGGGGCTCATGGTGGTTAGCTGTTGTTTGTTTGCTGTCTGATAAGACCGGTGGTTTGAGTGAAGCTATTTGGGGAAAGAGGAGGCCTCATTAGGGGCCCACTACAGCATGGAGACCCTGGCACCAGAGAGGGTACAGCATTTGGGGTGCACAGATGCCGGCACAAGTGAGGGCGCAGCATTTGGGGTGCACAGACCCCAGTGCTGAGGGGCGCGGCGACAGGGCTGCGGAGAGCCCAGCAAGGACAAGAGGCCAAATTATAATGAGGCCTAGGCAAGACAATGCCAGTACCATCTGTGAGGCTTGGGGCATGGCAAAGGGGCGGTTGTAGCCATGCATATAGCCCATAAGGCTGAGAGACTCAAGAACCATCCACAGTGAAGTGGGACACTAAGGGGTCTATGAACAACAGGATTTAATAGGATCTAGGCAGACTGTGTCCAAACCCAAAGATCAAGGGCAGCCTCCCTATATTAATGATGCCAACAAGATGTGGCGGGTGAGATAGAGGGTGCCTGTAGGGCAAGACTGGCATGGTTAAGGAGCCTAGGGAAACACGGCCACCCCTAGGGACCCTACCTTGCTACACAGGTATACATTTTAAATACCTGGTTATTACCCCTCTTCTAGATTTAGGAAAAGACACTGCTCATAACTGAAGAAATTGAGTGAAAGAGAGTAGCCTTAGGATGTATTTGAAAGGATGTAAATATCCCCTTCTCATATCTGGAGCAGGAAAGACCTTTATGGGTTGCTGATTTTTTTTATTATTATTATTGTTACTTTTGTTTTTATAGTAAGTCTTTATCTTGTATAACATACTTTTTGTCAGTGAAAAGTGTGATTTCAGAGCATTTGACCATACAGACAGGTCTCTTCTGGGGACGTGGAGGGAATCCATAATTTCTGAATGTATGACCAGACAAAGGGGTGATTCTTCTGACAGGCAAAATCTACTCTGCTAACAGCTGAAAAGATCTAGGTGACAGGGGTAAAGCTGAGGTGCCTTTGGGCAGGGAGGTGACCTTAGGATCATGTCAGTCTGTTCTCACTGGTCTTGGAGGTGTAAGAATCCTAGGAGTGTCTCTGACCAAATCTGACTAAATATTGGGTCATGGTGTATCACAGATAGTTCATTACATTGAAATGACCCCCTGCTGAAATTCTACTGTTTTAAAGACATTTTCCTCAAAACAAGCCCGAATGAGAATTCATTTCAATGAACAATGAGTGAGTTTAATGGTTTTAAATAAAGTCACCTCTTGTATAATGTATTAGGAAGCTTAGTCTGAGAGCAGATGTCACAGTTGTTCCAGCTGTCACAGCTCTGGATATGTCTCAAAATAAAGAAACCATGTGTTGTAGAGAAACTGTAGTAATTGTGACTGGGTGCAAAGACAACTTTCCAGAACCACCCATCCTAGCCTTTAAACAAGTACTGAACCTCACCAAATTCATCTTCAGAAACAAGCTTCCTGTGGCCCAAAGCACATTGAATGGATCCAGACCATGACTGGACAAGAAATGTAGAACTTGCCAGCACATCTCCCACAATAACTACACCCCACAACAGAACCATCACCATTCCTGGATCTTATTCCTGCACCTCCAGAAATGTAAATACACCTCATCCAGTGCACTAAGTGGCCTGTGTGTGTGTGTGTGTGTGTGTGTGTGTGTGTGTGTGTGTGTGTGGATGCGCATTAGGCCTGTGCAAATTGGCTAGTATTCACTTCAGATTTGGATTTGGCCAATTTGGGAACAGTGATTCAATTTGGTGATTTGAATCACTGTCCTGAATCGATTCAGCCAATTCTGATTAAAAGATTTGGCCACCGCTGAATTGGCCACATTTCTGAATTAGCCTCATCCCCCACCCACTCTCAATAGCTGCCAGCTCCTGGCTCTTTAAAAAAAACAACAGAAAAAAACCCCCCACTCACTGGCTGCTGTCAGGTTGGTGGTTGATCCCTGTTGCCCCCCACTGCCCCATGCCATGTGGGGGGCTCTTCCATGAGACCACCAACACCTGTCCACCCTCCCAGCCTGCCCCATGGCAGCCTCACCCACCCCAACTCCTGGCCCTTTAAAAAAAAAAAGAATAAAAAGTCCCAACTCACTAGCTTCTGCCAGGTGGGAGGCAATCTGCGCTACCCCCTGCTGCCCCTCGCTACCCCACATTGCATGGGGAGCTCTGCCATGAGCCCTCAGAAGCCTCAAGGCTGCTGCAGCAGCTGGTGACTGTGGGCTTTTATTTATTTTTTTTTAAGGGCCGAGAGTTGGGGTGGGTGGGGTAGCCATGGGGGCAGGGCAGGGAGAGTAAGTGGGGATCAGGGGGCTCGGGGAGCAGGCAGGGGATTGGGCCTGGGAGAGGTACTGCAAATGGTCTCCTTCCCCCTCCTCCAGCCCTCCCCCTCCCCCACCCCCTACTTACCAGCATGGAGTCCGAAACGGGGCAAAACCTACTCAATGAGCTAACAATCAAAGGGAAGCTGGGTAAGGGTGACCACGAGCTGATCACCTTCACCATCCACCATAATGCTGGCAAATCAGTCAGCAATACAGAAGTCCTGGACTTCAGGAAAGGTGACTTTGAAAAGCTCAGGAGGCTTGTCAGTGAGGCCCCAAAGGGCCACAACCCAAAGGGGAGGGGAGTTCAGGATGAGTGGTTGTTCCTCAAGGGAGCAATCCTGGATGAACAAGCAAAGTCAATTTCATCTCAGAGACAAGGCAGCAAAAGGGCACAACAGCCCCCTTGGCTCGCAGAGAACTAGCAGACCTACTGCATCTAAAAAGAAAGACCTACAAAGGATAGAGGACTGGATCCAACTCCAAGGAGGAATACTCTGCACTGTTCTGGATCTGCAGGGAGCGAAGCAGGAAAGCCAAGTTGTGACAGAACTCCAACTAGCTACAAGCATGAAGGACAATAAAAAGTCCTTTTTTAGATATGTGGGGAGCCGGAGAAAAAGCAAGGGCAACATTGGACCCCTGCTAAACCAGATGGGACAACTGACAATCGACACCCAGAAAAAAGCCAACTTGCTAAATGTGAACTGTGTCAGTTTTTCACCAGTCCCAGGGGATGCCCCTGCCCATTAAGGGACAGGGAGGCCCGGGTGAGGGAGATTCCTTACCTTCCATCAATGCTGACCTCATGAAGGAACACCTTGAGAGGCTGGATACCTTCAAGTCAGCCGGCTCTGACAGTTTGCACCCCACGGTACTCAAGGAGCTAGCAAGCACCATAGCTCAAACTCTGGCACAGATCTTCGAGAACTCCTGGTTCTCTGGTGAAGTGCCTGAAGATTGGAAGAAGGCCAATGTGGTGCCTATCTTCAAGAAAGGGAGGAAAGTGGATCTGGGAAACTACAGGCTAATCAGCCTGATCTCTAACCCAGGGAAGGTCTTAGAAAAGATCATCAAAGAGGCCATTCTTAACAGACTGGGCGATGGCACCATCTTGAGGGATAGCTGCATGGGTTTGTTCCGGGTAGGTCTTGCTTGACCAATCTTATTTCATTTATGACCAGGTGATCTATCACCTGGACGAGGTGGAAGAGATTGATGGCATATATCTTGACTTTAAAAAAGCCTTTGATCTGGTATCCCATGATCACCTCTTAGCAAAACTAGCTAACTGTGGCTTCGGCCACACCACAATCCACTGGCTGGGGAATTGGCTCTGTGGTCGGATCCAGAGGTTGGTGGTTGATGGAAATTAATCATCATGGTGTGCTGTGACCAGTGGGGTCCCTCAAGGCTCTGTCCTTGGGCCTATACTATTCAACATCTTCATTAATGATGTGCACATCAGTATCAGAATTGGACTGGCCAAGTTTGCCAATGCCAAACTCTGGGGTAAAGCATCCATACCTGAGGAGAGGAGGGTGACCTTGACAGGCTCAGGAAATGTGAAGATGAGAACCTGATGGTGTTTAACACTGAAAAATGCAAGGTTCTCCATCTTGGGAAGAAAAATCTGTAGCATGCTTATAAGCTCGGCAGTGCTACGCTGGCTAGAACTACAGATGAAAGGGACTTGGTGGTCATGATTGACCACAAGATGAACATGAGCCTTCAGTGTGATGCCCCTACTAAACTAAAGCGAGCAAACCACTGGCTTGCATCCATAGATGCTTCTCAAGCAAATCCCAGGACATCATTCTCCCATTATACTTGGCCTTGGTGAGGCCTCAGCTGGAGTACTGCCTCCTGTTTTGGGCTCCATAATTCAAAAAGGAAGTGAAGAAGCTTGATAGAGTCCAGAGGAGAGCCGTGCGCATGATCAGAGGTCAGGAAAACAAACCTTATGATAAGAGGCTGAGAGCTATGGGACTCTTCAGCCTAGAAAAGTGCAGGCTCAGGGGTGATCTGGTGGCTCCCTATAAGTTTATCAGGGGTGACCACCAGGGTCTGGGGGAATGCCTGTTCACAAGAGCACTCCAAGGGATGACAAGATCAAGTCAAACAAACTCCTCCATGACCGTTTCAGGCTGGACATGAGGAAGAACTTCTTTACTGTCTGAACCCATGAAGTTTGAAATAAACTGCTGCCGAAGGTGGTTCAAACACCTGCTTTGAACAACTTCAAGAGACATTTGGATGTTTATCTTGCTGGGACTCTATGACCCCTGCTGACTTCCTCCCCCTGGGGCAGGGGGCTGGACTCAATGATCTTCCGAGGTCCCTTCCAGCCCTAATGTCTATGAAAACTATCAGTCCCAGTCCAGCTCCCTGCAGCAGCCAGCAGGGACTGCCCAAATTGTCAAAGCTGTTCAAATGGCCCCCGCAGGGGCTTCCACCACCCCCCCTGCAGGGCCCACCCCAGTCCCCTGATAGCTGCCCTACCCACTCACCATAGAAGCAGGGGCTGGGGGGGCTCCATGGCCTCCTGGCAGAGCCACCTTGGGCAGCACAGGGCAGCAGGGCCTGGGCTGGGCCCATCTCCAGGCCCCGCTGTGTGGGCAGGGCCCCAGTGACCCAGACAGGCAGCTAGAACTGCCAGTAAATGCTGGGCATGGGGGTTTTGGGGTTTGTTTTTTTTTTAGTTGTAGGGAGGCTGGGGTGGGGGGGCAGTGACTGGAGGGACTTGGGGGGGCAGGGCCAGGCAAAGCAGGAATTAGGGGGCTTGGGAGGCAGGTGGGGAAGGGATTGGGGGGGCTCACGAGGCCTGTGGTGATCCCCACATTGTCCCTACCTGCCTCCTCCCTTACTTACTAGCACAGGAGCTCTGCTGCTGGCACATGCCTGCCCTGCATGGCCAGGGTGAGGGCCAACCACAGAGATATTTTGGCAGCCAGAGAGTCTCTGTGGAGGACCCAGCCTCCAGTTGCCTCACCTGCCCTGCTTTTTTTTTGATCATTTTTTTTTGACCCCTGGATATCCAAGGATCTAATTTTGCCCCCATGCTGCAAACTTGAAGCAGAGAGAAGCTTTCCCCATTCCCACATGTCTCTTACAGCAAGTTAAAACTTTTCAAGGATTCACCCATAGGCTATAATGGGGAAGATGCCTTAAAAAGAGATAGCTGACAGGGGACTTGGTAGCAGCTTACTGCTACAATCAGAAGCATACATCTAGGGCTCAGTGAACAACTGTTCACTGGGGCACCCTTGGGGAAAACTAGGAGTAATGGTTACAGTCTGGACACCCTAGTTGTGAAGTAGTTTTTCCTAATGTTGAGCCTGAAATGATCTGCCAGGAGTTTGTGACCATTACTCCTAGTTTTCCCCAAGGGTGCCCTGGTGAACAGTTGCTCACCAAGTCCTAAATGTATGTGTGACGGGGCACCAAGTCTGCCCCATCACAGAAAAGGAGTGAAGGAAAGCAGAAAACTTACCTTAGCAACCAGTCCCAGGAGAAAAGGGGTGGGACTACCCAGATGGGGGAGAGAGAGACCCAGATGAGAACATAAACAAAGAGAGCAGCATGTGCCAAGAGAGAGGGGAGAGAGTACTGGCTGTGAGAGAGACAGCAGATGGCTGGGAGGATTTAAAGGGGAAGTAACACAAATTTAGCTGGAAAAAGAGAAGAAAGCAGCCCAGAAGAAACAGGGAGACACTACAAGAAAGAGAAAAGGGACTGTAAGAAGGATCCTGGAGAGAGACTTACCTGGGAAGAAAAAGTGAGTTAACAAAGGAGGACTTTGAGTCGGTAAGTCTGATACCTGAAGACACTGAATAACATTCCAGAGACTTAAAATTAGGAGAAAGGAATGAGAGTGGATGGAAACTAACAAAGAAAAGAGAACCCCACAATGTTGAGATCAGCAGTAAATATAAGCTGACCTAGGATTGCTATTTGCTTGAGACCCATGTGGAGAAGAATGGGGCAAGCAGCCAAGAAATTGAGAGTTCTCAAAGAGAGAAGGAACTAAGTATATATAAGATGTTATTTATCTAAGAGGGAGATAATAGTTGTGCAGAAGTGTTATTTTTGTTGAACTGCAGATACGATATCTTCCTCATCTCCCAGGACTGTGTTTATTTCTGTATCTTATTCCAACAAAGTTGTGGCAGGTGAGAAATAAAGGAAATTAATCAGTTCATATTAAAACAACAGATGGCGATTTATTTTGCAGGCATAGCTTAACTCTCACAGTATGCTTCTGATGTAGTGGTAAGCTGCTACCAAGTCCCCTCTCAGCCTTCTCTTTTTCAGGTTGAAGAGTCCCAGGTCCCTCAACCTTTCCTCATATGGCTTTCCATGCAAGTCTTTGATCATATGATCTGGCCCTTTTCTGGACTCTCTCAAGCTTTACCATGTCCTTGTTAAGGTTCAGAGCCCAGAACTGGATGTAGTATTTGAGCTGCGATCTCACCAGGGCTGAGTAGAGCTGAGTAGAGCAGGAGAATCACTTCTTTGCAATAGTTTTGCTGGAGATGCATCAATTGATGCATGCTAGCATATTGTTGGCCCTGCTGGCTACAACATTGCACTGCTGGCTCATGTTTATACTATGGTAAATTATTACCCTCAGGTCTTGGTGACAAATGATGGAGGATTTTCAGTTCTGCTGCCTGACGAGAGTCAACAGTTGCACAAGCACCCATGACATGAGTTTTGCCTGTCAGCAGCTAGAGGTGCAGGGCCCCAGGACCCCCTTGCATCTCCTTGACAGCTGGCAGGGTATGTGGCCACAACAGGGCCTAGAAGCCAGGCCTTCAGTGGTTTCCCACCCCCTCTGCCCCAAGACAGATACAGTTGCACAAGCAACCATGACATGAGTTTTGCCTGCCTGCAGCCAGAGGTCCAGAGCCTCAAAACCCAGAAACCCCTGTACCAATTTCATTGACAGCTGGCAGGCTTTGTGGCCTCAGAAGGGGCTAGCAGGCCTTAAGCTTTCACACTGCTGCACCTTAACACACAGTGTCACCCATGTCACGAGTTTTGCTTGTCCACGGCTTGAGATGCAGTTTCCCCAAACCCCTGCACCTATCTTCTTGAAACTTGGCAGGATTTGTGGTCTCAGCAGCAGCTATCAAGCCTGACATTTTGACCCTGATGTGGCTTAACAATACACACATGACATGAGTTTTGCTTTCAGGATTTTGGGGTGCAGTTTCTCCGAACTCCCTGCACCCATCTCCTTGAAACTTGGCAGACACTGTTGCCTCAGGAGGGGCTACTATTTCTGTAAGTTTCATCCAAATCTGACCAGAAATGACAAAATTATAGCCTGCTTTGACCTTCCCCATTATATCCTACGAGTGAAACATAGAAACGGGGTCGAAACGCTAAAACATTTTGACAGAACAAAATGGAACAGCCATTTCAACTCAAAACAAAAGTTGAAATAAAACACTGTTTTGTTGAAATATTGGTCAAAATCGAACGTTTCCATTTCACAGAGACCTACAAGAAACCCTCTCTCTTTCAAGAAGAGATTGCAAATATTTCTGAAAATGTTATGGGCAATAAAATAACAAAACATACTGTATATAAATATAAAGCAGAGCAGTCTTGAGTTATTTGCAGTTTGTTTTTGAGGGTTTATTTGTTGTTTTTTTTTGGAGGGGTTGCATTCATATATTAAAATACCATCACTGAATTTAGATCAGGGATCAGTTTGATGCAGAGGCCTACCTCAGTAAAGCATTTAATATGTTCTTACCTTTCCATTGATGTGCAGTTTCTGTGGACCACAATGATGAATTGGGGCCTTAAAGCTAAGGTGAAAAACATACACATTTGAATTACAGGTCTCTGTGTGTATTATTCCATAACATTTTTTAAAGCCTTGCCAAATATATCTAGGTAATCAAGCAAGCATAACTTTATGTATATATATGGGGGGGGGGGTTTGCACACACATGCATGCATGACAAACGTTATTATATGAGGGAACTGCACATAATCATATAAGGGAACTGAAGTATCTAACATCTAAAGGGTCACTCCTTCATTAGTACCAGGATTATCTAGCATGGGATTACACAATTAATCAAGAAAAAAGTTAACAAGAATGAACTGCTAATATAACAAAATTCCATTTTGGCTACTTTTATTTTGCAGACAAATTTATCTATGGTGGTTCTGTGCTATCAGGTGTGCCTGGTAATACCACAGAATGCTACATTTGCTTACAGCAGTTGATTAAAAGAACATCATCTCATCTGGTAGCATGGTCACACAACAAATACATGTCAATGAAGCCAGTTTAGAAACTATCAACCAACAAATGCAGTGCATGTTGGTGGGAGGGGGACCAGGAGATAGAGAGGGACAGTTCAGGTCCTATTTAGGAATATATATATTTAATATATTCATGAAATGTTCTACAATTTATAAGAGTGCTCTAGCCCCACCTGAGAAACTCTTAGAAGTACAATTTATGTCAACACCAAACAGACAAAACTATTACAGACTGGGCATGTCTACATGCTATGCTTTACTGTACAGTGGAGCAAATTACTGTGTAGTAAGCATCACCATCTACATGTGCAGACACCTACTGCAGTAATTTGCTTTATTTGGCAGTTAATTTGCTACTGGCAAATGTGACTACCAAATTAACTGCGGACTAATTACTGTACAGTATGGTAGGTGTAGACAGCTGACCAGGAGCAAATTTAGGACCTCCTGTACCAGCATCAGGGAGCTCTCAGACTCTTCTCTGTGACCATGGAATGGGGGCTGGGAGATTGCTCCCCAGCCCGACTCCATGATCATGATCACAGAGCTGGGTCAGGGAGCTCCCTGCAAGGGGAGAGTTCCTCACCCAGCCTGGTGCTGACTGGTACCTGCCCCTGACTGGGACCATTCCTGGACATCCCTGGGATTCATGGGGAAGTCTGCATGTGCAGCCTGGAGCTGGCTGGTGGTTATCCCATTTCAAATGGACTTCCCCATGCAACTTAAGACTGGCCAGGAACTGTCCTGGTCAAGGGTAGCTCCCAACCCCACCGTTTTTCCAGCCCCATGCCCTGATTGGGCAATTGAGGCATGGAGTTTGGAAAGAGATGCAGGGGAGGGGCAGATTCCAGCCCCATCCTGATTGACTAGTGGGGCAGCTAGCAGCAAGTCCCCTGACCCAGCTGGGGGTTTGCTGCTGGCTGTCCCACCAGCAGACTGGGGCAGGGGGCTGGGACCCCCCCCCCCCCACAGCTCTTTTCAAGTCTCCTCCCACCCCCCACATTGTCCTCACCCAGGCTGCACCACTGGAGCCTGCCCCAGAAGCAGGCTGCTCCCATGGGCAGGGAGCAATCTTCTAGCTCTTGCCAAGAGGCAGTTGTCTCCTGGGCCTGTGCTCTCTGGAAGCTGCAGGGGGCCAGTACAGGGCTGGAGGGTGTGGAAGCTAACTGCTGCCAGGAGCAGCAAATCTGCTTCCAAATGGGTGCCATTACTTCTCAGCTCTGTGTTCCTGTGAAACCCTAGCACAGTACCCATCCTGTCTGACTCACAAAGGACTCTTCCTCCCCACCCCTTGCCTGAACCAGAACTGATCAGAAGAAGGACTTACAAAAGGTAATGAAAGACATGCCTAAACCCCTCTGGATAAGGGTGGCAGGATTAAGGCACCACCCCTAGTGTCATTTGCATCAGAGATAGGAAAGGGGGGCACCTCCATTAGCATTCAGAATGGAGAACAGAGATTCCAAGGCAGGGACCACATTGAACTCTGGGACCAGAGAAGCAGGGGAGCACTGCAAGATGGGGGATCTCTGCTCCAAGTGCTAATCAACTCATGTCTGCACACACCCAGCTCAGCATTTATCAGACCAATTCTAGTAATGACTCCATTTTTGGTACACAAAACACTGAATCTGCCTATCTGCACTGTGAGCTCCCTCAGAGTAATGCCACCAATAGCCAGGAGTGATCAACCATCGTTTACCCATAAACAAACCTAGTGTTCCATTGTTAGTTCCCTACAAAAACCCCTACCCAAGGTCAAGTTTCTGTCCTGGTGCAGAAATCTTTCTAACTTACTCCAGGCACAGCTTTCTAAACCTGACTTCTGCTGATCAAACTTAAGCTAGACTTCCCCAAATACCTATTTGAAACTGAGTAATATTGTAAATGTTTTGTTTGTTTTACTTTGTATGGCTATTACTACTAGTATCATCGTAAGTTTCATATACCTGGCAAAACATTTTTTTTTTGTAGTCAAGCTGCTGCTATACTCTTTCTGAACCTCATTTATTCTTCCTTCTCCTCTACTTCCCCACCTGCTCTGTAGCAATGCTTCTTTAACCTCAGCCAAAGATCCTGGTAAAGCCCAAAGATCCTGTGAGGTCTGTTCATCAAGTGAGTTAATACTAGGACACTTATGACAAGAAACTGGGATATGCTGAGTTTTGAGGCACATGAGGGTACCGGCTGAAAGTGTTGATCAGACCCAGCCTGCTCAGACGTATCCTGTTAGCATGTGTGGTAGCTATATTGGGGTGAGGACTTGCAGAAGGGAGAGATACAGCTCCATATAGAAACACATGACACAATCAGCACATTGATAGAATTACAGTGATGCCAAAAACATACCTCTAATAAATGAGCATGCCCCAAAGGGATGGACAAATCTGGTAACAGTGCACATGTAGATGCCTACCCAGGGTAAATTACTGTGGAGTAAACCCATCCAGCATAATTTGCATGTGTAGATGTGTCCACTGATAGCATTACCCTGGAATCAATTTCAAGGTAACTAATTTTAATAAATCTCAGTAAGAAGCCCATATTTTGAACTCCAAAGGCCAATTTAAAAAAAAAAACAAACATGCAGCACTATGGAGGGTTGAAACATAGGATTTCCTGTTGTCACTTTTGTGAGACAACTAATATTGTGAGGCAACTATTTCTATCCTGGACTTGTCTAGCTTCAGATCATAATGATTTGATCCTTCTGCACCTTTTCTTGATAAAGACCTGTTTATTAGCAGAAAACTATTCTTCTTGTAGGTACTTATTAATATAATAAATTGAAGATACATGGATTCCTAAATCCTTTACCTTGTCAGGTTTTCTTAGTCCGTAAGCAATAGTTTTATAGTAGCTAGGGTCAGGAGGGACCTGAACAGATCATCTAGCCTGCCCCCCTACCACAGGCAGGAATTAATGCTGGGTTCACAAGACCCCAGACAGGTGATCATCCAACCTCCTCTTGAATTTACCCAAGGTAGGGGTGAGGACCACTTCCCTGGCAAGTTGGTTCCAGATTTTGGCCACCCTAACTGTAAAATATTGCCTTCTGATCTCTAACCTAAACCTATCCTCCATCAGCTTATTATCATTGTTCCTTGTCACCCCAGGTGGTGCTGGGGAGAAAAGGGCTCTGCCTATTTGCTGTTGATCCCCCACGATGAGCTTGTAGGCAGCCACCAGGCCCCCCCTCAGCCTCCTCTTGCTGAGGATGAACAAGTTCAGGTCCTTCAGTCTCTCCTTGTAGGGCCTGTCCTGCTGCCCTCTCACCAAGTGGGTGGCCCTCCTCTGAACCTTCTCCAGGCTGGCCACACCCCTTTTGAAGTGCGGCACCCAGTACTGAACGCAGTACTCCAACTGCGACCTGACCAAAGTCGCATAGAGGGGGGAGTATCACTTCTCTGGACCGGCTTGAGATGCACCTTTGGATGCATGACAAGGTATGGCTGGCCTTCCTGGCTGCGGTCTGGCATTGGTGGCTCATGTTTATCTTGGAGTCAATAATGACTCCAAAATCCCTTTCCACCTCTGTGCTTTCAAGAAGGGAACTCCCCAGCCTGTATGTATGCTGTGGATTCCTTCTCCCAAGGTGCAGCACCCTGCATTTGTTTACATTGAACCCCATCCTATTCTTATCTGCACACTTTTGTAGTCTGTCTAAATCTCTCACATCTCACCAGGTTGAGTACAACCCATCCACCACTACTCTCTGGGTACACCCCATCAGCCAATTTTTTACCCATCTGACTGTGCAGGCATCAATGTCACAGTTGCTTAATTTATTGATGAGGTTGGGGTGAGAGACAGTGTCAAAGGCCTTCTTAAAGTCTAGAAAGACTATGTCCACAGTGACACCATCATCCAAGGATTTAGTTACTTGGTCATAAAAGGCAATCAGGTTGGTCTGGCAGGACCTGCCTTTGATGAACCCATGCTGACTGCCCCTGAACATGATCTGCCCTGCAGGCCCCTCACAGATGTGCTTCTTGATGATTCTCTCCAAGATCTTCCCAAGCACCAGGTGAGGCTTACAGGCCCATAGTTACTTGGGTCCTCCTAGCCAGATGACTATGAATGTTCATAGAGCTGGGCCAAGGGTTCTGCGATGACCACTGCCAGCTCCCTCAACACCCTTGGGTGGAGGGCATCTGTACCTGCAGATTTAAAAATGTCTAGCCCTTCCAGAAGATCCCTAACTACAGCTATGCTGACTGAAGGCTTGATAGAGCTATCCCCAAGATTGTCCTTACCTCTGGTAGGTGGGATATCCTGGTCCCTGTTCAGGAAAACAGAGGCAAAGAAACTGTTAAAAATATCAGCTTTCTTGTCTGGCATGGTCACGAGATTACCATTTGTGTCATGCAGGGGCCCTACATTTCCTGGTGCTCATTTCTTGCTCCCAATGTACTTGAAAAGGACTTTTTGTTGTCCTTAATCCTGGAGGCTATCCTGCGTTCCATCTCTACCTTGGCCTTCCTAATAGCCCTTCTACACTCCCGGACCAAGGAGGAGTACTTCTCCTTGGTGATAGCTCCTCCCTTCCATTGGTTGTACACCCCCCTTTTAGTCCCTGTATGCCCTTGCTAAGCCAAAGGGGTTTCTGAGCACTCTTACCCCACTTAATTCTCTCAGGGACTGTTATCCTTTGGGCCTGGAGGATCGCCCCCTTAAGGTACAACAATCCCTCGTGGACTCCCATCTCCTCTACCTTCTAGGCCCTTAGTGCCTCCCCCACTAGTCTTCTAAGCTCATTGAAGTTGGCCCTTCTGAAGTCAAGGGCTTTAGCCTTGGTGTGAGCCCTAGACATCCTGTGTTGGATAATGAAATCCAGCAGGTGATGATCACTATTGCCCAGGTGGTCAAGGACCTGCAGTCCCCTCACCAGGTCATCCCCCATGGCCAGGACCAGGTCCAGCAAGGCGTTACCCCTAGTGGAGCTGTGCAGTTCCTGAATAAGGTGAAGGTCCTGTAATACAGCCAGGAACCTACGCAAGCGCTCAGACCTGGCTGTCTGCTCCTCCCAGCAAATATCTGGGTAGTTTAGGTCACCCATGACAATAACATCCCTCGATCTAACCGCCTTCATAAGCTGATTGGAGAAGTCCTGGTCTAGCTCTTCCCCCTTGTTGGGTGGTCTGTAGTAGACACCCACCATAAGGTCCCTTTCGCCAGGCCCCCTGTAGTTTGACCCATAGTGTCTCTGCCCGACCCTCCTCTACCCCAAAGCTAATCCTTGATGATGCGAGGTGCTCTTTGACATAGAACACAACCCCCGCAACTTTCCTATCTGTCCTGTCTCTTCTATATAGGGTGTACTTCCGAATTCCCACCACCCCATCATGGGTAGGGTCCCACCAGGTTTCTTTGAGCCCTACTAAGTCTGGGTTCTTACTTGCAATCAGGAGGCACAATTCCTCCCCCTTACACCCCATACTACAAGCATTAGTGTAGAGGCACCTGAGGCCTCCTGAGAGAGCATGTGCCTTCCTCCCACTCCCAGGAGAGTTGTGGCCCCCTGCTCCCTGGATGTTGATGCTTACCTGGGCTTCCCTTCCTCTTCTCACCCTGCGTGTTGGTGAAGCATCCTCTCCACTTGAAGCGGCACCTTCCTCCAGTGAAACTAGTTTAAAGCCCACCATATGAGATCAGCCAACCTAGAGGAAAAGATACGTCTTCCATTAGGGGAGAGGTGTAGCCCATCCCACCCCAGCATGCCCTCCTTACAAAAACATGGGTCATTGTCAAAAAACCCAAAGTCTGCCTCATGGCACCAGCACCAAAGCCGCTGGTTAACCACGTCAATGCAGGTCTCATGATGCCTACCCTGTCCACTTACTGGGAGAATGGAGGAAAATACCACCTGGGCTCCTGTCTTCTTCAGTTGATGTCCCAAGGACTTATAGTCCTCCATGACATTATCTGGCTTGCCCTTGGATGCATCATTTGTACCCACATGGACCACAACCAGTGGGTAGTAGTCAGAGGGATTGATGATTTTAGGGATGGTGTCTGTGACATTGCGAATCCTCACTCCAGGCATGCAGCAGACCTGCCGTGACCAGGGCTCTGGGAGACAGATTAGACCATCGGTTCCCCTCAGGATGGAGTCCCCAATGACCAGGACATTGTGTGTCCTTTTTCTCAGGGTATGCCTCTTCTTAGCAGGTGATGTAGGTCTAGTGGCTTCGATTCCTCTGGGGACCTGTTCTTCTGCCTCCTCCTCCAAGGGGGCCAGGGCTGCATACCTGTTCCCAAGGGGTGCCTGTGGAGCAGACACAGCAGTTGTACGAACTGCCCTGGCCTTGACAGGAACCTGCTGCCACTGATTAGTTGGGCACTGTGAACACAGGTTCTCTCCAGTGGATTCCTGTCCCTGCAGAGAATGGAAATACAGGTCAATTTCATCCTCTGCCACCTGGATCCCCTGCATCATTCTCCCCTTGTCCTGGAGCTCTGCCCCCTGCCCCTCTAGAGCCTGAAGACACTCACAAGAGGGGCAGGTGGGGGAGTCACCAGACCTCAGTCCCACCCCCGGGGATCCCACCCAGCCACCCCCACAGCTCAGGGGGCAGGTGGTCGCCAGGCCCCCCAAGGGCTCCATTTGGGTGGCAGCCTCAGAGGAGCCCCAGAAGTGTGGCACCATGGGGGCAGGGCCCCTGGCAGCTCTGCGAGTCCTCACCATGGCTCACAGGTAGTCCTTACTTCTCTCCTTGTTGGTGGAGTCTCCTCCCTCCTGGGAAGTCTCTCTTGCTGCCCTGCCTGCTTCCACCTGCGTGAATGCTGGCTTCCCCTCTGGATCCTCTGCAGCTGCAACGGCTCCCCCCCCCCTTACCCTT
>NW_005842411.1:642954-652778 GCF_000455745.1 Alligator sinensis | reverse complement strand
CTCTTCCCTCCCACTGGGGGGTGTTGGATCCTGGTGCTCTGGGGAAAGCCATACTATGCATCTTAGATAAACTCTTCTAATTTCTCAGCATCCTTTTTTAAAGTATGTTTTTGTGTTTTATTTCATCCCTCTGAACATGAACATTTTCTTTTTCTCTTTTGCTAAGTACAGACAGTTAAAAGCCTGAGGCTGAATTGATTCAGTCTTTGTAGGTTACTCTAAAACTGCAAAGATTAAATTGAAACAGAAGAGAACAGACATTTACCTTTGATTCAGGAAAGGCAGCTACATACCTGCAATGGCTCAGGCCAGATGGCAAGGGGTGCTTAAGTATGGCTCTCTGGCTGTGTGCTCAATTCCTCTTTCTGCTGCCCTTGAAGTCACTGGGATTTTCAGTCCAGAACTAAAGCAGCAGAACTCTGCAGGATTGCTTATTACTTCCTCTTCCTTCTTCCAGGTGCTTCTGGGATTTGTAGTCCACAGTCTCAGCCAGCAGTAAGTTTGAGTGAGGGAAGGTGGGTTATTAACGCTCCCTTCCTGGCCCCAGACCCCAGCTGGGGTTTTCCTGGAGAGATAGTCCCCCCTGTAGACTAGGATGTATTTCCAGCCAGGCTTGCTCCCCTCCCCGCAACCTCTTGTCAGCCAGCCCTCACTGCTCCACCTAGGGATCAGGGGGGCAGGGCCAGCCCTGCTCTCTGGAGCAGACAGCACAGCTCAGCCCAGGGCTACAAAGCATGCTGGGGGACTCTGATTTAACTTGAACCAGGAATGGGTCTGGGACAGAAGTTTCATAAACCAGTTTGACTCGAATCAGTTAAGTCTGATCCTACATTCAACCAGGTTTATCTTCAACTAGTTTCAGCCATTTTGAAACTGGTTTATGTCCACTGAGCTTCTGTTCTGTTACAGGTTTAAACCAGCTTCTGAACAGTTAAATTAGTTATGTGTAACTTCTGTCCCTAGTCTTAGAGGTTCCAAGAAGCTTTATAAAGAAGTTATATGGATTTAAAATAGTACATTTGAATGATGTTTACTTTTGGGATACTAGGGCAAAGTCTAAGTCCTAACCTAAAGTTACTTTTCATATATTCATAGATTGTTAGGGGCTGGAAGGGGCCATCGGGTCCAGCCCCCCCAACTCTAGGCAGGAAGACAACTGAGGTTAGTTGACCCCAGTGAGGTGACTGTCCAGTCTCCTCTTGAAAACCTCTAGGGTAAGTGACTGCACCACCTCTGGAGGGAGTTTATTCCACAGTCTGGACACCCTGACTGTGGAGGAGTTTTTCCTGGTATTAAGCCTGAAGCAGCCTTCCAGGAGTTTATATCCATTGGTCCTGGTCTTCCCCAAGGGTGCTCTAGTGAACAATTGTTCACTGAGCTCCTGATGCACTCCTCTGATATAATGGTAAGCTGCTATCCAGTGCCCTCTCAACCTTCTCTTCTTGAGGTTAAAGAGGCCCAGGTCCTTCAGCCTGTCCTCATACAGCTTGTCTTGCAAGTCCCTGATCATATGGGTGGCTCTTTTCTGGACCCTCTCAAGTTTTTCCGCATCCTTATTGAAGTGCAGCACCCAGAACTGGATGCAGTACACCAACTGCAGTCTCACCAGTGTTGAGTACAGCGGGAGTATCACTTCCTTAGTTTTACACAAGATCCATTGGTTAATGCATGCGAGTGTGTTATTTGCCCTGCTGGCCACCATATCGCACTGACAGCTCATATTCATATGATGGTCGATCATTATCCCTAGGTCCCTTTCAGCCATGGTGCAAGTCAAGCTGTCGCCACTGAGCCTGTATATAAGCTGAGGGTTGTTTGTCCCAAGATGGAGCACCTTCCACTTGGAAATGTTAAACTTCATCTGGTTCCAGTCTGCCCAACACTTAAGCCTGTCCAGGTCTGCCTGTATCTGCAACCCATCATCTGGCATGACCATACTGCTCCATAACTTGCTGTCATCTACAAACTTGGCCAGCAAGCTTTTCACTCCCCCATTCAAATAAAGATGTTGAAAAGCACTGGTCCAAGCACATACCTCTGAGGGACACCACTGGCCACTTTGCATCAGGACGACACAGATCCATTCATAAGAACTCTCTGGGTCTTACCCTGTAGCCAGTTTCCCATCCACTGAACTGTTGAGCAGTTGAGACTGCAATCTTCCAGTTTTCCCACAAGGATATTGTGGGATACTGCATCAAATTCCTTTTGGAAGTTTAGGCATATAAAATCAGCCATATCTCCTGTGTCCAGGTGGCGAGAGACCTGATCATAGAAGGAGATGAGATTGGTAAGACAAGACCTACCCATGACAAAGCCATGCTGGCTGTCACTCAGAATCTTACCTTCTGCAAATGTATCACACAGATTCTTTAATAAGATTTTCCAGGATTTTCCCTGGTATGGAGGTGAGGCTGACTGGTCTATAACTTCCTGGGTCCTCCCTCTTGTCCTTCTTGAATATAGGCACAATATTGGACCTCTTCCAGTCATCAGGGATTTTCCTGGTGCACCACAAATTCTGAAAAAGCTTTGCCAGGGGTTCCATGATGACCTCAGCCAGCTCTTTCAGCACTCTCGGGTGAAGTCCATCCAGTCCTGCTGACTTATAAAATGTCTAGCTTTTTTAGTTGGTATTTCACCCACTCAGAATCCACAGTGGGGAGGATGTCAGTCCGAGCATGTCCCCTATGAGCCTTATCTTGCTTGACATTCCCCATGGTCCGGTGACATACCTAAGCAAAGTGGGCATTCAGGAGTTTGGTTTGTTTTTTTTCCTGAATGTCAGTAACCAGCTGTCCTGAGGTGTTAAGCAGGGGTCCCACACTTCCATTTGTTTTCCTTCTACTGCCTACATACCTGAAGAAGGACTTCTTATTATCCTTGACTCCCATAGCTAACCTAAACTCCATCACCACCTTGGCTTTCCTGATCATATCCCTGCAAGTGCTGGCCACTGTTTTATAGAACTCCTTGAGGACCATCCCTAGCTTCCACTGTGCATACACCTCTTTTTTTAATTTAAGAGGACCACAATGTCCCTATTAAGCCAGGAGGATTTCCAGCCCTTCTGCTGCCTTTCCTCTTTGAAGAAACAAGGTTTTTTTGTGCTTTGAGTATTGTATCCTTGTGCAATGGACATTCTTCATGCATTCCATTCACCTTCCCTTCCTGGTCCTGTATTGCCTCCCTTACTAATGCTCTGAGCCTGTCAAAGTCAGCATTTTTGAAGTCCAGGACTTCAATCCTGCTGGTTGATTTGTCAACTTTGTGGTGGACAGTGAACCTGATAATTTCATGGTTGCTTTCACCCAGGTTACCCTCAACGTTCAAGCCACACACCAGATCATCTCCCTTGGCTAAAACTAAATCTAGAAGAGTGTTAACCTTTTGCCCTGTGGGGCCAGGCCAACCCTCAGGATCTCAATATTGTGTTGTTAGACAGGAGGGTGTGGTGTACAATTTCACATGCACACACTCAAAAATAAATTGGGTGCATACACACACACACACACACTACCAATTCAGGCATATACACATCCAAACTAGCCTAGGCACATGCATACCTATCACCAATTCAAGCACATACACTATACACACCAAAAGTTAGACAAAAGTCAATTGTCCATACCTGCACATTCAGTACACATACACAGATCACTAATTCACATATCATACACACAATGACATATATTATACACACACACACACACACACATACACATCCCACCTACACATAGTTAAGGTCCTAACTTGGATGGTATGGTATATGTGTGCTTGGTGTACCTGGGATACTTGGGGTAAGGTTCAGGTGAGAGAGAGGGAGTTAAAGTGTAGGGAGTGAAAATTGTCAGAACTGGGTTTAGAACTGGTGGACTACAGAGAAGCTGACTGAGGAACTAAGGCTTGGGGTTACTTAAAGTAGACTGGGGATGGAAACTGAGGCAGACAGCTGAGATATTGGGTGGGGTGGGGCAGATAAGTGGTGGCAAGGAGGAGAGAGCCAGGAAAAAAGATAGACAGAGGCAGAAACCTTGGAGCTTGGGGCTGGAAACAGGCTGACAGCTTGGAGATGGGGCGGGGGGGCAGATAAGTGGTGGCGAGGAGGAAACAGACAAAATCCCAACTCAGGGTTTCAAAATAACAGGTTTAATAAACAGACAACACACTACACAGCCCCATGAAGTTATTGGTTCCCACACACACAAGCACTCACAATGGCAGCAGGAGAAAGACTTAGTGGAAGGGGTGGAGTCCAGGTGGGGAAGAGAAGCAGAGTCCAAGTCCTTGGTTGAAGAGAGGGTGGGGGGTGATATCTAACTATCCAGGCTGTAAAGGGGTCCTTGTCCAGTAGGTGATGACCAGAGGAGAGTCATCGGCAGGGCCTCTGGGTGGATAGGTGGTGTGGCATGGCGCTGGTCCAGATGGAGAGGGTGACCCAAAGAGTCAGTCTTCACTTCCCCTTTTTATGGGGAAGACTACCTCTGATCTTCTATGGGGAGGGCCTGTCCAGGCAATGTCAGTCCTGTCCCAGAGGGCTCCAGGTGTTCTTACTGAGCATGTGAAATCTGGCACAATGGTGGGTTGCCTCATCTTTTGTTTCTTGAATGATGAGGGTGGTTTCAAGGGCTGGGTTATTGGTCCAGATATTAGTGTTGATGGTTCAGTCATTCAGAGGGAGCTGTTTTTAGACCTACTGCCATTGTCTCTCAAGCACCCTCATTCATCCCCATTCGTTCAGGAATCAAGTTACATAGGAAGGTAGGTGTGAGTCATGGGTTACCGAACCAGGCCTGGAGACAGGATGGAGACTTGGCAAACAAAATGGAAACTTGACATGACTTATGCGAACTTATATATGTAGGCCTAAATCATATAGTACCAGTAAAACAGTAATATAGAGCAGTACACATCAATATAAACATAATAATTATACAATATAAAGAAGGAGAAAAAACAAGACAAATACAACTTGCTACCAAAATAAAATGCTGAAGTTTATCTTATGTCTTAGCTCACTTATACTTATCTATAGGGAATAGAGAGGGAAAGAAAAAGTCAGAAATGGTTGGGGAAGAGGAGGGAATGCATTTTAAAAAGAAAAAAAAAGAAAAACTGGGTGTTTTGCTACAACCTCTGGTTGATTTTTGCACTTCCTGGGTCAGGAAGAGCTCCTTGATTGCAGTCAGGAAACTGCATGAATGATCTGAGCTAGCCAAGTGTTCCTCCCAATCTGTGTCTGGGTAATTGAAGTCACCCATGACAACAAACTCCCTTGAACATGAGGCCTCTGTCAGTTCTCAAGAGAACTCCAGATCCAGCTCCTCCCCTTGGTTTGGTGGTCTGTATTAAATTCCTACAGTTAGGTTTCTCTTGTCTCCCCCCCCCCCCCCCCCCATCCCAACATTATAGCTTAACCCAGAGGTTTTCAAGCTGCTTATCTTTGGAGCCAATGCCAGCCTCCAGAGAGGTGTACTGCTCTCATGTAGAGAGCTACCCCTCCACCTTTTCTCCCTACCCTGTCCCTTCTATGCAGGGTATAGCCCTGTACAGCTACACTCCAATCATGTGAGGAGTCCCACCAGGTCTTCATGATCCCTAACAGGTCATATTGCCAGCTAGACAGCAGGAGGCCTAGCTCCTCCTGCTTGTTCCCCATGCTCCTGGCATTGGTGTACAGGCAGCTGAGGGCTCGAGCTGACACCCTAAATTTCCTGTGATGCTGTGGGAGAACTGATTGGTTAGCATTTTCAGAAACAGTTGTGCTAGTGTCCACCACAAGGGAGCTTTCCTGTGTGCTGGTCCCCTGGCATGCTCCATTTGGAGTTTCTCTGTGCTCCAGAAAAGTCAGTTTAAATCCCAGTCTAGTAGATCAACCACGCTGGATGAGAACAAGGACTTACCTATCCATGTGAGGTAAATTCTATCTCATCCTAGGACTCCTCTCTCTCTGAAGTGGTTGAAGAAATTGAACCCCTCATGGTAACACCGCCATCTGAGGCACCTGTTAACCTTTTCCATGCAGCCTTCCCTCCTGGGTCCATGACCTGCAACAAGGAGCAAAGAAGAGAAAACTACTTGAGCAAGCCCCTAGTCCCTTACGCCCAGCCCCCAGAGCCCTGTAGTCACTCATGACCTGGTCAGGGTTACCCTGGTCATGTTGTTCATGCCCACATGGATGAGGAGTTTGGAGTAATAGTCAGAGGGATGGATGAGCCTGGGAATCATCTCCACAATGTCTCAGATGTGGGTCCCAGGAAGACAGCATACCTCTCAGGCTAAGAGGTCTGGAGAGCAGGTAGGTCCCTCCATACCCAAGAGAGTCCTCTACCACCACCTCTTGGCATCTCCTCCTAGGGTTGGGAATACTTGCCTCCTGAATACTTACTTCCTCCTCTGAAGTCTCTGTTGGAGTATCCTCATGCATAGTGAGGGTAGCATACCTGTTATGCAGTACCAGGGGAGGAGTGGCCCTAGCCCTACATGCTCTGGACCTGGAGATGACTGTTTCCAGGTAGTTCCAGATGGGTCTTTGTGGCCCATCTTCTTTGTGGCCACCTCTTCCCCCTTCTCCTCCACATTCTTCCTTTCTCCTCCATTTCCCTGGAGTAGGGCCGGGCAGTAGTCCTTAATATAGTCTTTGTGGACCCTGATGAAGCATTGCTGGTGTACCTCTTCCTCAAGCTCCCGCACTTGGCCCTCCAGGGACTCCACTAGGGAGCACATCCCACAAGTGGGGGTGCACCTGTGCTCAGGTGTCAGCAGCCACTGCTGCACCAGTTAACGCCCAAAGTCCAGGGCCAGGGCTCTGTCTGGGTGGAGGTCTCAGTGCAGAGAAGCTGAAGCTGATGGGCATGGTGGGTCACTTCCATGGTTGTGAGGTCCTTCTTGTACTTACCTGGTCTCAGCAGAACCTGCTCTTAAAGACTCTGGGCTCAGGCCGCTTGCTTGGACCAGCCCTCTGGGCACCTTCTGCATGTCCCTCCATATTGATGTGCCCCAGCTCAAGTCTGGGATCGTGCCCGGTATGCAAAGGCCAATAAAGATACCAGGGGTGAAAGTACAAAGAAGGTTTATTGCTTGCAATAAAAGGTGCAAGAGGAATAATTCACGTAACAAGCACACACACCACTACTTCTAAGCATCTTTTATACAGGAGTTTTCAAGCCTTCGCAAGCGTGCTTGTTTGATGATTGGTTATAAGTGAGTGACGCAAGAAGTTCTTTACTGAGCATGTCTCTATACCTGTGTTTTAGCCATGTGTCTCATTTACATACATGTGTGTTTCATTAGCATACTTTTTCCCCACCTAGGGGTGTGATTTTTAGTATTTTAATGAGCCCTTTAACCCAGTACTCTGTTTCTTCTTTTGTTTTCAAGCCCCCTTTATCTGAGACTGTCTCCTCCTTATCATTGCAGATGGGCATTCTTCACATAGCATTCTCTTCTTCTTATCGTCTCCGAGTAGGGGTTTCTAGGTCACTCCTTACAATATGAACTCACACACAAACTGCTGTGCCTTACTCAAGCCACATCTGTTTCTGTGCTCTGTTCAAGGGGCTCCCTGGGGGGATCAGCTAAGTAGGGATGGGGGGAGGGGGTTCCCCTCCTGGGCTTCACTCAGCAGGCACATCCCACCTGGCATGGCTGCACTTGCACGCACAGTCCCTCAGCCCCCTACAAGCACCCCTGCACTCCCCAAATTTTAGATTCCATTTGAATGTTTACCATCTTTTTATTGTAGTATAATTAAAAACCTTTATACATTATCTGATTTGCCACACTGGTTTTCAAGGACAGAAATACATCTTGTGAAAAGAGAAATGAGAAAACTCTCTCTCATGACCCGATGTATTCTGATTACTTCAAAATGAGAAAAGGATTCTGCTTCCTTTTCCCTGTTTGAAAGCACAAATACTGGGGAGTTATGTTATATAAGTAGAGATCTTATTTTAAATAGTTGTTATTTTGTTTTTGTTTTTTCATTGAAAGAAACCCTGAGCCCTTTTTGGGAGGGGCAGTATATATAAAATGTAATAAAACTGTATAAATTTAGGGATTTTGAGGGGGAGGGGGGGTTGTTTGTTTCTTTCCTGGTATTATATCTTTATATGGTATTGTTATTTAAATTTATCACACTTCAGAGCTGTTTGAGAGACCTTCAGCTTAGTTTTCTGTTAGTTTTAAAACATTTTTAAACAGCCAGACAAGAAAGCTGATATTTTTAAGTTTCTTTGCCTCTGTTTTCTTGAACAGTGACTGGGATATCCCACCCTGTTGTGTGCAGATTTCCTCCCAATGGCTGCAGCCTGGACCTTCTCTGCTTTCCTGAACCAGAAGAGGGAGCTCCAGGCTCCCCCAGGTGCCATTCTGGGGCTGGCAGGCAGCATGAGGGCCACTCCCAATGTGCAGAGGATCAGGAGATCTGCACCAGCTGCAGGGGTAGTTGTCTCTCAGCCCCATGAACCTGGGGACAGGACCTGTCCCCAGGTGCACAGGCCTGGGAGACAGCTGCCCCTGCAGCCCCAGAACTACACCAGTCCTGTGGACCTGGAGACAGGTCCTGATACACAGGGGGCATGGAGATAGCTGCATCTGCAGCCAAAACAGCTCCCCCCACATGGGGACTGTGCCAGACAGCAGTGGCCTCCTGCTGCTTAGGCTGAGCAATCAAAATTGCTCCCAGTCAGTATCTTTATGTGCAGTACTACACAGTAGCTACCGGGTGTGTCTACATGTGCATTTGATGCCGGCCCAGTTTACTTGTGAGTAAACTACCCATGATTAAATGCTGCTGGGTAGGCATCTTCACCTGCAGGGACATAGGAGGAGATTCACAGATCCTAGCAGCAAAATGCTTCTACTTCCTGGGGCACTGAAATGAGCCTCTGCCACCATCAGCTGCCTGTGGCCAGAGACCATCTTTAAAAGGCAGCCCCACTCTCTGCTCCCTGGCCATCTTCATTTCTGGCCAGGAGCAGCATGCAGAGCATGACAGCAGCATGTGGCATCTCTCAAGCTGCAGCCTCTACTTCACTGCACCATGGATGCTCCAGCCCCTGCCCTTGGCAGTGATGCCCAGTCCCCTGGGTTTATGCTGGCTGCTGCACTGGCCCTTCTGGTCTGTTGCACTGGCTGATAGCAGGCCCACAGCTGTCTGGGCCTTACTGGCTCCCCCCACTGACCATGCCCTTTCCCTGCACAGGAGGCATCTCTGAGGAGACACCCCAGGACCAACCCCCACCCAGGCTGGTACTGTGCCCTGAGCATCCCCCTGCTGTGCACATCCCAGGTGCTGCATAAGGAGCTGTTTGCACAGATTGATGGGTGTCCAGCCCACTACACCCTGCTGATGATGATCACCATGGTGCCCCAGGCAAACCTATGCACTCAGCATGGGACCCTGAGCTTCAACTATGCAGAGGGCAAGCCCAAGTTTCTCCACAACCTCCACCACCACCTGAGGGCTACCTGTGACTGTGCTACACATCCCTGCCCCCACCCCACCACAGCTGAGGTGGATATTTCCTCTGGCATCAACGCATTCCTCAGCGTGCAAGAGGCCCATGCCTGCCTGGGCCTGAGCTTCTCAATAAAGTTTTGCACTGTCCCCCAATTCCCTGCACGCTGGGGGGGGGGGCAGGGCAGGGGTCAAAGGGAACATGGCCTGGCTGGCCAGGGAGTGGGAGGCTGGGGTTGGGGCCTAGGGTAGGGGTTGGGGCAGGGAGGGCCCTCCCCCCCAACATGGGGCTTACCGTGGTGACTCCAGTCCATCCCGGCTAGTGGCAATAACATTGTGGCTGGCACGGGGCTCATGAGGGGGT
>NW_005842411.1:638309-642944 GCF_000455745.1 Alligator sinensis | reverse complement strand
GTGCTAAGGCGGGGCTCCCCCTGCGGGGGAGCTGGCATTGCTGGCAGCTGGCAGTTACATGGCCAGTTGTGCCTTGTGCATGGGGCTGAGGCTATGAAGTCATTGAGGCTGGTGCTGGCCCAGGTTCCCCAAGTTGCTGGTGTAACCTGGGGGTGGAGAGCTTGGTGGAATGGGCTGCTGGTGCCCTGAGGGGCCCTCCCCTGGTGACAAGTCACGACGGGTTCCAGGCAGAAGCAGGGGCTCAGACAGGCCACTTGTGCCTCTGTACGCAGTACAGCTTTGACCTGGGTCACAAGGTGCAAGGATGATATCCAGTTGCCACACAAGGGGCATGGACTTGCGGGCACTATCCAACCAAATATTGTGGTGGGTGATCATGACCTACTGTGCCTGCAAGGCCTTGTTCCTCATGTGGCACTGCCATGCTGACCAGTTGTGCCCATTCACCCATATCTGGCCTGATAGTCTCTCATACACATGGGCATTAGAGTGCCTACCGCACGTGAACTGTGGCTGCACCTCCACCTCACCCCACAGTATCCTCCTATGACCAGCTGGGGCCCTGGGTGGTGGCATATGGCACTGGTGCTCCTACACTGGCAATCTGGACCTCCACATGGCTGTCCCTGTGCTGCTGGGCCAGGGAAACTGCCTTCAGCACCAGCACAGGGGCATGGCCAGGACTAGGAGCTGCATGGTGAGGCAATGCCCCACAGCACCTGCAGGATCCTGGTAGCCTGTTGGGGGTTGGCTGTGGGCAGCTGGTGCTGGCACTGGTGGCCAGGAGCTATAGCTGGGCCCAGGTGCTGGCAGGAGTCTGCAGCAGCCTGCAGAATTGGATGGCATAGGTCTGGCAGCTGTGCTGCACTGAGATGCCAGGCAGGTACCAGGGTGCAGGCAAGCTGGTACAGATAGCCCGCAGCCTGTGAAGGGGCAGCAGAGTCCAAGAGTCCCCCCAGACTCCCTGCTATTGTTCTCTAGGGCTCAAAATACCTGAAGGCTTTTATAGAGCCTGTGGTTGGGGCTGCCATAGAGATGAGCCAGTACTGGGGCAGGAGCGGCTCCCAGCCCTGGGGCTGAACTCAGGCTGCCCCCCTAGTGGCAGGGTTGACTGGGACAAAATCTGCCCCTAATTGGTGTCTACTCATGTGTTACAGCACAGTAAGTGCATGTGAGTAAATCTGCTACTTGTATATGGAGATAGCAAATGCATTCATTTGTAGTGAAGTTTACTGCATAGTAAGCATGTGCAGACATACACGCTTACTGTGTAGTAAATTATGCTACTGCACAGTAAAGCATCTTGTGTAGATGCACCCACTACATGGTAAATTTACTACCTGTATCTACAGGTAGTAGCCACCCACACAGTAGACTAATTTACTGCTCTGTGAATGCTGCTCACATGTAGATGGTGATGCTTTATTGCACAGTAGACAATTCAACTGTGTAGTAAAACATCTTGTGTAGATGCACCTAGTTTCAGGGTAAATTATATTGGTACGGGGAAGAACAGATGGTTCTGAAGTTGCCTTCCAATTTTGAAATCTTTTATTCAGAACAATAATTGGACTTAGTCATAGTATTTCATTCTGACATAGCAGCCACGTCTCCATGAGTGGCAAACTGCGCCATTGTTACTGAACAGTCATTTAGTACTCATATACACTTATGCAAGTACTAAATGACTGCCCAGTAACTGGTGTTACTGTGTGGTAGTGTCCCTGCTCTTTTTTTTTTTTTTTCAGATGCTACTGCACAGCAACTCATTATCACTGTGCAGAAGCATTGTGTCATGGTTAATGCCTACCAACACCATCACACAGTAGCAACGAGCTACTGTGCAGTAGTGTCTTATGTAGATGCTCCCACTGAAATGAAATAATTGCTTTGGTGCCCGATTTAATTTCCTCGTTTAATAAGGAGAGCACTGTAACATTAAAGAGACATTGTTTGCATTTCGTATATTAAGACCTAATGGAACATCATCTAATTTGCCATGTAGCTTCCTTCATTAAAAGTTCTAACATTATAGAAATCATAATTTTTCCTGTATATAAACACATGAATCATGAAACTGTATTTCTTTAGATATCTATGCATGTCTTCATTGTTGTTGGTTACTGCCATCTCCATCACATGGGGCTTCCTCTGGTGGTGTGCAAGAGCAGGAGCTGCACGTGCACCACAGGGAGCTCTGCATGACAGAGGTGAGCTGGCCTGACTGTACTCCTTGCCCCCAAGTGCAGCAGTAGCCAGAGCCATGTGCTGCCAGCAGCAATGCCTGTTCTGGGCACAAGCACCCTGAGTGGTGAGGGATGGAGTGGGGTTGGGCAGGGGCAGGTGCTGCCCAGCTGGGGTGAGGGGGCACAGAACAGAGCCTCATGGCTCATCCTGGGGACATAGGGAGAGGGGGAAGATCCTGCCACTATGTGCACCCCTGGGGGATCCATGGGGGACGTTGCCCCCCAGATCCTTGTGCAGGGCAAAGGCGGGCTGCCACTTCAGACTGAGGCTGGGGACAGCAAAGGGCTCTTCCTGGCGGGGGGAAGGGCTTGACCAGGGCTATGCTTGGGGCGGGTGGCAGTGATGGTGGGAGGGTGATTGTGACAGGGGGCATGCTTGGGGCCCAGTCCCATGCCAGCCCACCCACTAGTCTGTATTGGGCAGCCCACCCAGTTTCGCCTGTCACAACTTTGTTTTTCCCATAAATGGGTGGTAAATGTGAGAGACTGCCCATTACATGCCCTGATGCCAGGGGGCACTATCTGCAGCTCTGAACCTCCCCCACACCACAGCCCATGCTTCACAGATGGCAGCAGGTCATTGTGCTCAAGTACAGATCTTACTTTTGTCCCACACCCAGCCTCCTTGCAGCAGAGGACTTACCAGGGTCAGGACTTGCCCTAACTCTGGGGGAGCCCCCTACTCAATTTCTGGCCCAAACTATGACCTCAGGCATACACAACTATGCCTTTGCCTCTTTCCCACACATGGGGTTCCTTCTACACCACCTCCAGGGTCTCTACACCACAAACCACCCTGGGGTCTTCTCATCTTCATGATCGACTATTCACAGTGCTGGCCGTTATGCTGCCCTTCAGGTTTCCTCCCAGTTCGGCCCTACTCAGTGTGCCCCTGGGAATTCCCTTCAGGCCTACTCCCTGTTCATCCCTACTCAGCCCCCCTTATGCACAGCCCTTCAGGCATACTCCTGTTCAGCTCTACTCTGTATGAGGCCACAAACTAAGCTCTTCACACTACCCTCTCTGGGGTCTCCAGGATCTCACATCCCCGCTGGGCTCAGGTGGCACTCTGCTTGCCATACCTGCCCCACTACTCCCACTCCACAGGGTCTTACACCTTCTTCATGGGCTCAGGTGTCTGCAACCATGCCTGGCCCCCCTACTGCCTCCAAAGACCACCCGAAGATCGGGGCTGGGGTTAAGACACGCCTCCTCACCTTTTTCCAGGAAGGTAACTGGCCTGGCATTTCCTAGGGACTCCTGTGCAACCAGGAGCCCCACCAAGCCATCCTTCCCCAGCAGGGTGAGTTTTAGGTCATGCCCAGGACCAAGAATTTATAGCTCCTACCTGCTAGATGTTCCACGCGTATCAACCAGACAGTGTTTCTGCCTGGGCTGGCAGCAGCAAACTGCTATGCTTATCTAGGCATCCAGTGTTCTAAAATGGCTGCACCAATCAAGCACATGCTGGCTGCTTGATTCAGCCCTTAAAGTGGAAGGCACTGCAAGTACAGTGCCACAGGGGGCTGTGCCATTCTGGCTGTAGCCCACCCCATAGCCCCCCTGCCCCAGCACCACCACCACCCATCCCAAGCACAGTCCTGGCCCAACGCCTCCCCTGCCAGGAAGAGCCCAGCACCACACCCAGCCCCAGGTCACAGCAACAGCCCACCCTTGCCCCACACATCAATCCAGGGGCACATGATCCCCATAGCTCCCCCAGGGGTATGCATAGTGGTGGGATCCACCCTCTCTGTGCCCCACCCTGGCTGGGCAGCACCTGCCCCCACCCCACCCCAGCCTCACTCCTTCCCTCTCCATTGGTGCCTCAACCTGCCTCCCCCGCGCCATTTCCCTCCCCCATGCTCCTTCCTCCTAAACAGACTTACCAGTAAGATGCTGCTATCCAAGCTGCTAGGCTACATATTGGCAATCAGATTGGTATTGGCTGAGATAACTTGTTAATAATCAGCCATCAGTATCAGCCCAAAAAATCTTTATCAGTGCACCCCTATTAATTACTGTCATATTTTTGAGTACACAATAAGGAAAAAGAGTTTTAATGAGGGATCTGAACGATAAAAAAGCAGCACTCAGGATATTTAAAGGGAGCTCTTCCCAAGTATGAGGGTCACATCACAAAGGTCTTTGAAAGTGTGATTAATAAATATAAGCAATTGATAAAAATAAGTGATTGATAGAGGCTGGCAATTTACATGTAGAATCTAATTGTCACAACCCAAAGGGTGTGATTTTTGCTTTTGTGTGCTTCAGCACTGCTAAATTGTTCCCGCTAAATTATAGCTTCTTTGCACGGTGGAGTTTTCTGCTGCAAAAGAGAACCCTGGTGCAAGGGAGAATTTCCCGCCAATTTGAAGCTTTCTTTGCA
>NW_005842411.1:631203-637916 GCF_000455745.1 Alligator sinensis | reverse complement strand
TCTTCTTTCCTGTCTGTAACTGCAACTCAAGCAAGTTTTCCAGCCTACACCGTGACCATCTCTGGTGTAAGTAAACAATCTTTAAAACTACCGCTACGAGTCTGCTCCTAATTCTAGCTTGTCGCCTCCTCTCTCCGACCCCGCGTGCCCGGGCTGCTGGCCACAGCCCGTGTGCAGCATGAAAAAGGGCCCGGCTCGCGCCCGGCCCGCACATGGTGACGAGGATGGGATCAGGAGAGAGCCCACTAGAGCTAGAATTAGTTAGGAACTGCCCTTGGCGTGATGACAAGTGACAGGTGAAAAGTTTTGAAGAGCTGGAAGCGCATATCGCTTACCACCAGGCGGGCGGAACGGGTGAGAGGTTTGTCAGCGGATGCCTTTCGCTGAAGGGAGAAGAGGGAGCCTCCGAAGAATGAGCCCTGAGAGAGAGAGAAGTGTGTTTGCTCCCCGCGGCGTTCGGGTGTATTATGGGCGACGAGCGGGTCCTGTTTAGGCCCCTCGATACTGTGTCCCTCGCCGGACCCAAACCGGCGGGCGAAACAAACCCAACCTTCACCTGGGAGTGTGCCCGATGCCTAAGATATGCTCGGGAGAGTGAAGAACCAGAGCCAATCGGCCAGTTCCCTCCCCTCATGGCGGCTAGATTAAGGGGTCGCGAGCTACCATCTGAGCTCTGCGAAGATCTAGAGATGGAAAGATGCGCCGCAGATGAGAGAGTGGCCTTGTGGTATGACAAGGGGGGAAAATCCAGTGCAACTTTTTGTACAATTACTGATTTAATGAATAAGAATTTAAGTTTAGAGGCCCAGCTGCGTATGGCTATTCAGGCGGTCAAAGCAGCGGCTGAGAGAAGGGATCCTGAAACGCCAGCCCAAGATGGTGCCGAGCAAGAGGGAGACCGCGTGGAAGAACCGGAAAAGAAGGGTGGAGCTTCGGAGGAACCTGCGAGAGTTCGGTCAGCAACTCCACCCATCGACGCAGCGTCGTCTCCGGCAACCCCGCCCAGCGACCCAGCACCTCCTCTACCGACCACACCTTCCTGCCGATGAAAGGGAGAATTTTTGATGTCACATGATACCTAGGACCTCTATTTACATTTTCCAAGTGGCTCCTTTGCAGATGTCAGATACACACACTTCTTAACAAGGTTGCTAAGAATCAGGTGTGTAACAGATGGCAACTAAGACCTGATGGAGAGGATTTTTCTTTTACCAGTAGGTAATCCATACAGCAGCAGAACACTATATTGTTTCTGCTCAGTTGTGTTGCTACTTCCATGAGCAGTTTTGATGAATACCATTAGAGTGGCCAAATGTCTTAAGAGTTTAAACTTGTAGTGCTAACAGTTTTGGACTACAACAAATCTCAGGTACTTCTAAGAAGATATTATGATGATCACTTGTAACCACATATAAATAATCATCCTGGAAGTCAAGTAATGTGAGCAGGTCTTCTGAACCCAAGCAAAGGATTACTTAGGCAAAGGTAACCATCCTGGCACATGAATGAGTTGATCTTTCTGAGGTACAAATTAAATGCCTTTCCTTTTTTCTTCATGATCAGAAATTAATTGCTATTGAACAAATAAAAGAAGAATCTCTTTTATTACTCCTAGGTAAAGGATCTTTTTTGTAAAAGTTTTATGAGTTTCAGGTGCTAAGAATTCACAGTTCTCACTGCTTCTTAAGCAGGCAGTATTCATTTAGATGATTAAAAATGGATTTAGTATCCTAATTTTTCATCCAGGTCTGAAAATGTTAATCCTGAAAATAACTGGAAAATGCAATTATAAGTATAATACTGCTTATATTCTGCATGTTTGGCTATGGTTATGTTCTATAATGGCAAATGTGTGTATTCTTTATCTGCACACTTTTATTAACATGCATATTTGGAAGTGTGGGGGGTAATCACCCATTTTCACTGATTGTAGGCTTGATTTTACTCTTTGGAGTTAAAGGGTTCAGTTGTGAAGGGCAGGTGGATCAGATTCAAGGTTGCCAGCCCAAGAAAAAGAATACTGATTACCTAGAAAAACTTTTTCCTGATAATGAAAACATTTTTATGGACTTAGGTCTACCATCATTTAAGTAAACAAGACTCCTTTATTCTTTTTAAATAGACTGTCCATAAGTTTACAGACAGGTAGAAACCCTGATCAAATTCTGTGTCCAATGGCCCTCCCTTCTGAATCTGTGAAGTTGGTAGGCACATGTAGGATCCAAATGCCAAGTTAAACAAAACTCACTAAAAGGTCAGCATTCACTGTGAACTGTGCAGAGACCTTCAGTGGAGTGGCACTCGGTTTTAGTGCAGAGACTGTATGTGTTGAAGAGCAGGGAGATTCTACACATTAATCACGTTCAGCCTGACCCTGTGAGTATTAGTCCCTATAGTGGTTTCTGGAAGAAATCTGACACTTGCTATGGGTAAAAGACATGAAAATCCTTGAGCCTGCTTTCAGAGTAGGTCACAGTCTGAAAGATCTGTGAATTGGATAGGAAATCTGAAGAGGACCAGTGTAAGAGCAGCAATGACCCCTGGTTGTGCATCAGTGAACCCTAGTGGTGGAAGCCAGAGCAGTGATCCCCAGCAGCAATACTTAGCAGTTAGGGGTGTGCAAAGTAGGCCATATTCAATTTGGATTTGGCCCAATCTGGAGGACATTGATTCAATCCATTGATTTGGATCACTGTCCCAATTTGATTTGGCTAATCCCGAATCTGAAGATTCGATGCTGAATCGGAGAATCAGTGATTCAGCTATAGACACAACTTTAAGTGTTTTTTCTACATACCTCAAAGTACCAGGTGTGGCTTGTAAATGCTGAGATGATGAGGTGGGTGGAGCATCCCACAGGAGTGTGGCGGGGTTGGGGGCGTGTGCTCAGTGGCAGATCCAGAAGTGGACTGGAAGTACTTCTGGGCCCACCACCGAGTAGGCATGGGACCCCCCCCTGCACCCCATGGTTCAGCAATTAGCCATGGGGGGACCCCAGTTGCCCCCCCCCCCCAGACCCAGGGGGCACCAGTCGCCAAGCTGGGAGGAAGGGGGAGGGTGCCCCACACGCTCCATGGTGGACCCCCCCCACACACACCCATGGGACGCTGCATCTGCCCCACCATCTCAGCATCCATGAGCCGCCTGGTACCTAGAGGTATGTAGAAAAAATATTTAAAGCTATGTCTATGTCTGAATCATTGAATCTCTCCAAATTTATTCAGATGCTTCTGATTCAATTTGGAGAGATTAAAGGGTCTCCTCATTCAATTTGGATTTGGAGATTTGGCCACTGAATCAGGCCGAATCTCCACTGAATTGAATCAGTGACCGAAGCTTCACACAGCTCTACTAGCAGCGCTTCTCAATGGTCAGAACAGCTGTCCCCAGCACCTCACCCTAGCAGTGTTCCCTAGTATAAGAGTGGGAACAGCTTCACAGTGGGCCTCCCTTCCAGGCACTTGCTGCTTTGCCTGGTGTAGATAGTAGAGCCCCGAGACAGAAGGCCTGGGTCAATCTCCCTTTCCAACTACTGGGCTGAGTGACAGCTCCCCAGGTTGGTTTGCTGGGGACTGGGACTGCTAACAGTTTTGGATTTCAGTTAATGTTTAATACTTAAGGCAGTCTTTACGATTACGTTTTCTCTTTTTTTTTTTTTCCCCTGTAATCATCCCTATTTCAGATTAATATTGCATGTTAGTGAGGAAGGTTGTTAACTGGGTATTCTGATGTAAAACATTATTTTCCCAGGTTTCTGGGTAGGGGCATAAGCCAGATTTAGAAAGTTTCTATTAAACCCCAGACTCTGAACCTGGCCCTTGTTTCTGCTTATGTAATTTATCTGGCAGGCAATGAACAGCAGTGTCTTCTTTAAACCATGGACATTTAATAGCTATCTATAAAAAAAATGTACTTGAAACAAAGAATCAGTTATCAAAATGCATAAGTGTAGTAGTTTATTGGAAATCTGACAAACACACTAGGTCAAACCCCCAGCTAGATAAGGGCTCTTTGTGCACTTTCCCAGTGTACAATTCTTGTACACATTCCTTATTCAGTCCTGTAAGATCTTAACACATGAGGGGCTGTCAATTGATACTGAGGCGCCAAAGTGGCTGTTAAAGCATTTTTAAAGGCAGTGCATAGGTCAAGATTGAAACAGCATACATATACCTAAGCAAGTCCAACATTTAAAAATAGCTTCTCGGAGCCATATGCAGCTATGTCAATTTGAACAGTCTTCAGGTTGCATTCATTTGTACCAAGGTCTAGGCCAACACAAAGAAACCAAGGATCTGGGATTGGACTGCAAACATATCTTAATCTCATATTTGGTTTTCCTCTCACCATCTCAGCTACAGCACCTGAAGTATGTACATTTTTTTAAGCTCAGCATTATCCTACAAGAAGAAGTCAAACATTGCAAAGGTACCTCAATCAAGCCAAAGCCTCTAAATTACTTGTCCATTATCTCTGATAAGAAGTGCTAATCTGTGGGGGAGTTGAGCCCCCACTTCATTTGATAACAAAAGATGACAGTTCTATCCAGAGAAAGAAAAAGTGAACTTTTACTCCTGAACCTGTATTGGCAGCTTCAATAAGTACAGAAAAACACACCATAAACTCATCTTGCTTGGCTTTACTTTTTTTCCTCCTGTTATATAGTGATGAAGCTCATCTAGAGACATACAGATGTTCATATTCTAAAAAAGAAACTTGTTTCTCTCTACTGTGTGGATTGCACAACAAAATTGATTTTTGCAAAGGTGTCATAACACCTGTAATCAGGAGTACTCCTTGGGGAAGCAGATGAGACTTTGCTCAGGCAAAACAAATCTAACATTTCTAAAGCTCCTCCAACTAATTATAATTCCTAAAACTCAGTTTATTTTCATAAGAGCATGCACAGCTGCTTCAAGCTGCCACTTTCTTAAGCCTGAATTGCAATCCAGAACTCAGTGATACTTGCATGGGGCACACAGGGAAAGCAGAAAAGAATTAAAGCAAATTGATTTTTTAAAGTAGATTAATATATTTTAGGTGCTCCAGGCATATGAATCTAACATTTTCCTTCTTCTGATCATTTTAAACAATGTAAGGAAAATGGTCCAGGGGAGTTGGGGAGAAAAAAAACAAACAAATCACCTATGTGATTGCATTTAAGCTACTGTTTTTCCTTACTCCACATTACATCTTTTGACATCAACCATTAATAGCCAAGATGGCTTATAGGAAACACACTGATGAGAGAACAGGTTTTTGTCTCTCACTTCATTACAATAGTTCAGTAGTATACAAATAATATCATCAGTGTTACATTCAGGATCATTGGGAGCCTAGGAGGTTTACACAGAACTGTTTCATTTAGGTCCAACTGTTTGGGGATCATACAGCATGACCCACTTACAGATAGATCTGTCCACATCTCTCATGGGTGGCCAACCTATGGCATGGATGCCACAAGTGGCATGGGCAGCCTCTGTGTGTGGCACATGGCATACTGGGGAGGGGACAGGCAACACAGGGGCAGATAGGGCAGGTAGCAGAAAGCATACAAGCAGATCAGACAGGGACCACAGAGCAGGAACCAGGAAGCAGAGAAGCAGAATGGTCTGGGAGCAGAAAGCATAGCAGCAGATGCAGCAGGGAAAAGGGATTAGAATGGCACTTGTGAAGCTTGAGGGGCTAATTTGTGTCACTACTGCCAAAACATCTGGCCCCTCGCTAACATAGGCAAAAGCCTGGAACACAAGTACACTGCTATTTCTGGGGCAAGGATAGGACAGGATAGAGAAGTAGTTGGCTAATATATCCTCATAAGAAAGGATCCTGGGTTTCTCTGCTAAAAAAGTTGCAATTTCTCTGATAAAAATCCCCAAATCATAGATTACTGGTGTTTCATTTTAATCTCTGATTTGGGAGTTTTTATCAGAGAAATTGCAACTTTTTTTAGCAGAGAAACGTTTTATATACATATATATACACACACACACACCTATATCTATATAGATATAGATATATCTATATCAATTGAACAGAATGCTTTATTGATCTATTTACAACTTTAAAGCAATTTGGAAGTATACCAGTGCCTCAATCACTATTCTAATATTACAAAAGCCTTAAACTATCGGTCTGTCTGTCCACAATGCTTTGTTCACACTCTGATTGGCTGACTGAAACAACCAGAGTGTGAATACAGATTTGGGACAGGAAGTGGAGGTGCAACAGAGCGCCACCATGATAGCGGGCACACAGGTGATGGAGGGGGAGTGAGGACAGCACAACTGGCCTCACACCTCCTTTCATGCTCCCTGGAGGTGGCAGCAATGGAGTGGATGGAATGGGGGGTGAAGCCAGCAGCACTGGCCTCACCTCACCTGCCCTGCTCCCTGCAGATGGCAATAATAGGGTGGAGGAGGGGGGCAAGGCCACTGGAGCTGCCCTCACCCTCCCTTGTTCCTTGGAGGTGGCAGTGGCACTGCAGGTGGGGGAGCAGGATCAGGATGCTGTGCCCCCCCCACCCCGGTCACTGGTGCTAGCCTCGGCCTGGCCCGTCCCTCCCCCCTTCTGCTGTTGCTGCTTGCAGGGCTGATGCAGGACCACACAGCGGTGGTGGAGGGAGGAGTTGGCCTGATGTGGGGGGGGTGGAGAAGAATGGGCATGTCACAGTGGCAGGGGGGGGGGAAGGGGGGGGCCAGCGCCCCAGCAGG
>NW_005842411.1:629135-630921 GCF_000455745.1 Alligator sinensis | reverse complement strand
AGAGTGGGCCCAGGCCCAATGCAGGCAGAGCAGGGGGGAGAGGAGCCGGCCTACTGTGGGAGTGGGGGGCGGGGAGCAGCAGGCCTGGGCCTCCTCCTCCGCTTGGTCCTAGGGAGGTCAGGGTTCCCCCTGTCCCCCTGGGAGTGCATGCAGAGGTGGGGAGCTGTCCCCCACTCCTGCACTCTGGACAAGATGCCTATGGCCTCATCTCACTCCCTGCTGCTGCCCTATTGCTACACATTCCAGCCCTGGGCCCCAAGTCCCATGCACTGCCCAGCTCAGCAGCAGCCTCAGTCCTAGCCCTGCCCATCTCCCTCCCTCCCTCCCTATGGGGGCCTCAATCCCCCTCTCCTCCCACTAGACTTATCTGCAGGAGCTGCTCTCCAGGCTGCCTAGTGACCACGTGCATATACATGCACATGATGTCACCTGACTGATCGCCCTCCTCCCACTCCCCCAAGCCCCTTTCATTTGTATTTACCATTATTTTTTAAATGGCTCAGAACTGTATTTAAGTCTTCTAAACTCAAATAAAGAATACTAATCCTCTGGTATACCTGGGTGTATTTGGAAATGGTTCTACTCAGTTTTTTTCTACTTTCAAATCCAATATTTTCCAGTGGAAACATGAATCCTTTTTGTAAAACATCATCTGTTCAACATCAAGATTGTAAAATAAGACTATATAGTTAATAAAGACTCAATATGTTCTAGCAAGGGAGTTTTTCAATGAAAGATTATTAATGTATCAAAAATAAACCATAAGGCAGAAAGAAAGACCTTCAGAACAGATTTTCTGCAAGTTAAGTGTTCAAAATGAATAATGAACATAATACTGGTGACCAGGTCATTCATAACATATTATCCCAGATTAGATATGAATATTAAATGAAACTTTCTTGTTTTTACTTGATAAAGCAGTATTTAGCCAGCAACATCACAAATGAGGAAGAAAGGTCTAAGTCAGGCATTCAAATCCCAGTCAGTTTTCAGAGAATGCTAAAATGTAAATATTATGTAAATTAGTGATAGAATAACCTTTCATTTAATAAATACATAAGTAATTTAATTTCAGAGTTTAACCAGCTGAGCTAAATACAGACAGTCAAAAAGCAGAATGGATTCAATCTTTGCAGGTTTGCAAAGCTGTGTAGGTTGAACTGATAACGAATAGAACAGATGTTTACTTTTGAGTCAGGAAAGGGAGGTGGAGCCCTGCACTATCTAAGGCCAAAAGATGGGAGGCAGTAGAGCATGCCTCCCAGATTGCCAGCCATTTCCAAAGCATCTCTGGATGGATGGCTGGCAAATGCTCCAAATAACCTGCTGTCCCCCCACAGGGGAGAAACAGTCCCCTGTCTCTGACTGCCCCTGAGCTAGGCATCTATGCACAGAGAGAGATCCCCAGGTCTCCAGAAGGTTTCCCCCATCTGGCCTGGGATCAGCATTCTCTCTAAGTTGTGGGGCATGTGTGGCCATACAGGCATGCCTGGCAGCACAGCATGAGTGTGCCTGTGTGGCCGTGCATGCCACACAGCTTAGAGGGAATGCTCCATGGGATCTCCCGAGCTCTGGTCTTCCCATTTGTGGGAGGGAGCAAGGGTAATTCTCACCAGCTTCACCCCACAGATGAGCCAGCCCAATGTAAGTCACTGGGGGGAGAAGGAAAGAAGTCCCCTCTCCTGCGTCCTGCCCCCCGCCCGAGTTCTGGTTCTCTTAGCTGTAGAAGTGGGAAATTCCTGGTCCATGTGGTTGGGCTGGTAGGTTACTGATACTCAGGAGGGAG
>NW_005842411.1:618282-629104 GCF_000455745.1 Alligator sinensis | reverse complement strand
GCAGACCCTGGGGGAGGGTGGTTTTCCCTGTTCCCACCTGGCCAGGCTGGCTCCATAGAAGGATTGGGCCCCAACACCCAACAGAAGCCCCAGGGGCTGACCACTGCTTCTAGTGCCAAGTTCCAGAGGACCATGATGAGCATCCCGGGGGTGGGGGGGTTTGCACTGGGTGGTGGTGGTGGGGACAGGAGGACTCCATAAAGAGCAAGATTGGGTCTTGCCACCTGGCACAAACCTCTAGGCCACCCAATGTACTCTTTCAGAACCCAACACTAGCAGTAGCTGGCAGGATGTGCTGGGTGGCCCAGAGGGCTCACAGCAGCAGCAAAGACAGGAGTGCTCCATACAGGCAAAGTTCAGGCTCCTCTGACTGGTGCAAGCTTCCCATGCCACCTGGTGTGTCTTGCCAACTGCTGCTGGTGCTGGACTCCAGCAGGTTGCACTGGGCAGCTCAAGAGACTTGTGCTGGGCAGCAAGGCAGGAATACTTCAAAGAAGGGTGGGGTGGAAGCCCCCCACCCTGCAACCTCCCATGGTGTCTCAGAGCTGGGACTGTGTGGAAGGGAGATCCATTGCCCCTTCCCTGTGGGTCAGAGACACTTATAGGGGGTAGGACTGTGTAGCTGGCCCAGCGTGGAGGGGAGGACCCTTGTGGTGCAGCTCCCACAACTGGGCACAACCTTGCTGGAAGAAGGGTAAGGTGGGGCTGGGGGTGAGGGCTCCTTTCCCCTGCACTCCCCTGCCTTGCTCGTGATAGCCCAGGGTAGGGTCAACCCAGCTGGCCAGAGTACAGGAGCACTGGTGGAGGCTATCCCACCTCCTTGCAAAGGCTCCTGGGATAGTAGGGCATTGTGACCTAACTTTATTTTGGAGGGAATCTGGGACAGAAGTTCCATAGTTGAGTCACATACTACCTTCATTCAGGTTTATCTTAAACCAAGTTTGGCCATTTTGAAATTGGTATATGTGTTCTGAACTTCTGTTCTGTTACAGGTTTAAACTGTTTTCTGATCACTTGAACCTGTTTATGAGTAACTTCTGCCCCTGGTCCCTTTGGCCAATGTATTTAGGAAAAATAAAAAATAAAGGGTGGGGTGGGGTGGGGTGGGGTGGAGAGGTCGCAAGATGGAGTCTTTCTTTCCTTGCATCCCTGTGCCAGCAGAGTTCCTTTGGCAAGCATAGACATTCTCAATGATGTTGTGCTTTCAAGTTATAACTAACTGAAAGTGGCCAGTAAACAAGTTGAAAACGCTAAAAAACAATTCCTGTTGAATCAAATAACTCCTGCAGCAGGATCCAGCTGCAGTGCAGTTCCTGCAAATACCACCTTATGAGAGCCCAAGACTAAAAACGAGTCTGATTCCCATTTCTTTTCTACAGTAAGTGAAAAGCAGTTTTTTTTTTCTGCCTTTCACCAATGTTTTTCATAAAACCTACATGGTAAGCAGCACTACATTTTGTCTATAGGGATGGGAGTAGGGACAATGCAGCAGAGTGTAAAACACAACCCTCAAATTTTTCAGTTTGTAAGGTGATAGTGAAACTGATAGTGAACGGACACTCCAGAGAGAATGACAGTACGACTGAGGAATATAACTTCTCAGATGGACTCAATTTCAGATGTGCACAATATACTCTATAGTATTATAATCATCTCCTTAGACATTACAAAAGTCCTCTGGAAGCTAATAAATAAATGAAGACCTCGGAGGTCATGGAATGTGGAAGTGGAATCAAGGGTTATCATTCAATATGCCCTTAGGATATGTAGAACATATTAATTTAATTAACCCTAAAAAAGGGAAAGATGCCATATCTATATTAACATATATGAGATCCCACACATGTGATAATGCCAGACCATGTAGAAAGTGCCCTTAAAAAAAAAAGAAAAAAACAAAAACTCTTAATTAATAATACATACCCAGGGTAGAAAATGTGATATCCTGCAATTTGACTTTCCTAATACTACTTTTCTTCCCCTCATTAGCTACTTTAATAAATTGCTCCAGCACTTACCCTTTAGCTCATTCATCCATTCAAAACTAGATCATTCATTCTTTGGTGCAAGGACCTTACCCTCCTTTTCTATCTGCCATTGGGGCTGTACTTAGAAATACAATAAACCCTTTATTACAATAGCCATTATTACTGGACATGAAAATGATACCAAATGTAAAGGTTTTACCATTCACCATTTATGTAAATGAATCTGACTCATCTGTGCTATCTCATTGGACCTAGAGAGGCTGTTTATGTGAGCAAGAACCATTCACAAGTTAATTTTGTAGGCTCAACTTCAGTCCCAAGTTTAAATCTTCTGATAACTATCCTGTTTTAAAATAATTAATTAATTAAGGGCCAAATTCTTAGACCCTAATGCAATTTTTGTTTTGTTCTTTGTTCATGCAAATTTCTCTTTTTTATTTTAATGGAAATTTGTCTGTTTAAGGTCCTCTGAATCTGTCATTCTATTAATACAAAAATAACTTTTAATATTCATCAGTTCTTTCTCCATGTTTTCAGATGATTAAGAAACTCAGCAATCAGAACCCAGATGCTTCTTCCTAAGAGCAGCAGCACAGATTGACATTATAATAACAATTTAGCTGTTATCCCATTTTACATAGAGGAATGATATTTTAATTAAATTACTATTTTTGTTGGTTAATAGATTGTTGCAGCAGAGACCAGTACTTCCCAGAGAATTTCAGTAACTGACACAACACTAGATTCAAATTTGGGATCATACTGCACCATCAATTTTAAATCTGAACTTCCTTTTTCTCTTTAAGGGAAAGTTCTCTTAAACTAGAGGGGGGAAAAAGCTCTTTAGCCACCCAGATCATATGCTATTTTTTAAACCAGAGCTATGCTTCAAGAGTTGTAATTAAACTCAATTTGTAAGTTTTTTTTTTAAAGTCTGTTACAGCAAGTTCATTATATTCTTGGACTGGCTCATATAAATTACATAATTCATTTATAAGTATTCTGCATACAAGATAGAAAAAATATATGTACAATCTGTATTGACCTGCTAAGAGAATAAATCTGTTTCACATGGTTATTATATGGAAACTCTTTATATATTATTAAGAAAATAAAATTACCTTGCAGTTCATATTTCCACAATCTGTGCAGTTAAAAAGGTCAGTCTTGAAATACTACATTTTCAGTTTGCTTTGAGAACGCATGGTGCACTGATTGACTTGATGGACCATCATAGATTAATAAGCTATTGTGGTGATCTATGGCTTCAGCAGTTATTCAGCAGCAGCTTTCGTTCCATAAATAGAAGGGATATAATCTATTGGAAATGTATTTGATCAAATGGTCCCTATACATTTGAATATGCCACTGACCATAATGTATTAGGCAACAACAACATAGCTTTTTAGCTATAAAGCTTCAAGTTGAAAAGGTATTGCATTATTGTGAAGTTAGTGTTTTATGTCTGTAACCATAATCTAATTTTAGTACAATGTACTTGTTCATAACAAGGAATTGAGAGAAAGAAGGAAAGCACCTGGCATCCAGTTACTGTCCCACATGGTACTGTTTTACAGCGTTTTTCCAGACAGCATTCATTTCCAGAACTCCTCAGTACATGGGTAAATGCATCCTCTGTCCTGCTTCACTTTGCAGATAGACCCTGATGCTAGGCAATGCATCTTTCTGTTAGGGAGGATTTTTACCCAGAAGATACTAAGAGTAAGAGTTGCCATAACCAAGGAAAAGTCTGTTCTAGCACCACGAGGTGGGAAGAGAAACTTAATGCTATCCAATGATTTGAGCTAGAATCCAGTACCTTCTATTTAAATTTTATTTCTCATTACTGAAAGTAAGTATATCAGTGTGTAGCTGGGTTCCCAGAGATCCCAGTATTAAAAAAAAACAAAACATTTCCACATCATTCTTGTTTCATGCCTAAGCATGATTTGAATATGGAGTTAACAACACAAAAATAAAAGGGCTTAATGAGGACCACCTCTAACATGACAAAGTCCTCAAAGAGCAGATTGACACAAAACATCTGGCCTCTCAAGGGGACTGATTGGCAGTTACATGCCTAGATGTGAATTTTAAGAATTAGGATTTAAAAAGCATCATCTGGCTCCCTCTTGCACTAGATTCATATAAAGTTGTTATGTATCAAAGTGTTGCTGAAAGGGTCTAGGGTCAAGTTTGTACAGAAGGGACAGGATTATGTGTTTCTTCAAGATACAGGTTCCCCCCCCCACCCCCTCTTTACTGGCTCTTTATTCCCAGCCCCCATTTAGCTGCATGCAGATTGAGCTGAAGAACAGCATCCTATATTAAGTTCCCATGACCTCCTCTTAGCATAGCAAGGCTATGTTGTGTATAAAAGAGGTTGCCTCAAAACCCCATTCCTGTCTTTAAGTATTTATGAACCACCCTTAGGCACTATTGACAGCCTGATACATAAGTCACTTGCACATCGATTTTTCTTGGTGAATTATTATGCTATTAATTCTATAGCTTTCACAGCTTTACAAAGTGCACTTTCACTGTATTTGTGAAGGATGAATAGTTTCAATAAGCTCCCTTATACTAAAGACCAATGAGAATAGCATATCACTGACTTTAGGATAATGAAAGCAACACTGGGTTTCTGATTATTTTGATGCAATTAGCATGGTATTCTCATTTTTCTAGATGACTGATTTCCACGGCACTTATTTACAGGAAGCAAACAGAAGAGCTGAATTTCATGATACTGTATTGCATTTTATTATTATTTGTAATACAGGAATGTCCACCTGTCCCCACTACTACAAGGTCCCATTGTTCTAGGATTCTTATGTAGACACAGGTTACATCTACACAAGATGCTTACTGAGCAGTAGCTCATTAGTACTTTGCAGTAGCATGATGGGGCACAAGTGATGGCATGATACTACTGCACAGTAGTAATGAGTTACTGCAGTCAGTATCACCCTAAAGGTATGTGGGCACATTATTGCACAGTAACTCTGGTTACTGCTCAGTCAGTAAATACTTGGTTATGCAAGTACTAGATGACTGCACAGTAACAAGTAGACGCAGGTATGACAATAGCCATTGTCAAGGAAAATACCCAGGGCTTGAGAGAGAGAGAGAAATATAATATAAAAATTATTAAAGCTAAAACTGTAAAAGGGTGTAGCCCTCCCTGGGGCTGAGGAGGAAACATTTGTCAACATGAAAAGCAAAATATCACCAGACTGAATCCTCTTCCTCCATAATAATCGTCATGTGGTTACAGTTTTAGGACTAGCTGCCCATCTTCCACCTTATACAGTGCCCCCTTGATGGCCCAGTGTGACGCTAATTTGTCCACATTTTGTTGCAAGGTGAAGTATCCAAATTCAAATGAGACAGATGGACCCAAAAATGAAAGAGTTAGAGGCCAGTGTCAGACCCACAGGCTATGAGAAGTCCAAGTCCAGCATGCCAAAAAGGTACTCATACAGCAAAGAGCAGTTACAGCTGAGGAAAAGTCCAGGAAGGACAGGTCTCTGGTGCTCCCAGCTCTCAGTGTCAGACAACGGTGCTTCTAGCCAGGGTCCTATTCATTAGGGATGTGTGAAATTTTGGCAGCTGTTTTGTTTTGGAGGTGTTTGCTGGTGATGTAGTGACACCCCACTAGGGGTATGTTTCTAGGGTCCCTGTAATTCTATCAATGTGATGTTTGGGTCACTTGTGTTTCCATATGGATCTCTATCTCTCCCTTCTGCAAGTCCTCACCCCTAATGGAGCTATCTTGCAGAACTCAGTTTCAATGGGCCTGGGTTCCTCCAGCCACCAAATCAGTCAAATACACACACACACACACACACGCATGGATTAATGTGACATGACTGACCCAGCTGGGTTGATCAGCATGTATAGGCTGACACCATCATATGCCAGCAAGCAGTTCATCAGGGCAACAATAAAATGAAATCAGACACAAGCATGCAGGTCAACAGAATACCTCTGAATCAGGCTGGCTGTCCAGCTGACACCCTCATGGGCCAGCATTCAGTTCATTAGGGCACATCTGAGCCAAACTGGGTCAATCAGCCTATACAATCTGATTCCCTTGTGTCTCTCAAACTCAGCACGTCCCAGTCTTTTGCCCTAACTGTCCTAGTAGTGGTAGCCCCTTGATGAGCAGACCCCACAGTTTTGTTGGGCTTTACAGAAATCTTTGGCTTTCACAGAGATTTATCCCTCTTGAAGCACACTATTTGCTGCTTACAGCTTTCTTATACCCTTAGTCCAGCCTCTTCAAAGCACTCTTTTAATTGTGTAAATCAAGAGAATCCCAAGTCATAATTGACAGGGAAAATCCTGATATTTAGACAATTTCAAATTAAATGAATTAAACTCTTGTCATTGAAAAAGGTATTTTGTTTGAAACTTCAAGAAACTGATTAACAACCAGGAAAAATATAAGGTTTTAAGGAGTAACCAAACACTTAGGAGCTGGCTTGAAATTATTAGGAATATAGAGGATAAACTGGAAGGGAGACCACTTTATTTCTTCTCAGATGGCCTAACTATGCTTGCATGGTGAAGTCAGCATCAGTGTTTTGTATTTTACCTGTTGCGAATAAGCCTCAGATTAGCATGACTTTCAGATTTTACTGTAGTCTTTTAATGGGGCCTTGATTTGGTCTATTTTCTAAAACAGGAAATCCCAAGGGCACATGGAACATACTTAAGGGGATTACTTGGAGTGTTCATAAACTTTGTGGGGAGGACTTCCACCAGTCATCCCAGGAAAAGTATGACAGCATTTGTGGTCAGAGCTGCAACAGGCTTGACATTGTGATGAACCCTTAACCATTGTTCAAGTGTTGCCCATACCCCCTCTGACTCAGTGTCTTGCCTCAGGATTCCCTAACCCAGCAACCGAGTTTTAGTCAATCAAGTTTAAATAGGACTCCCAAACTGGCACTGGGAAATGTATGGCCTGAGATGCCTACTAAACTTCCTGGGTGCCAGGGTTCCCTCAGGAACACAGAGCTGACAGGTAACATCCTGCCTAGGAAACATTTGAATTAGTTTTTCATCAAAGCATGGCAGATGAAAGTTGCAGGCTGTTGGCCCATAAACAGGTGGGTAGGCCGAGATCCTACCAGCACTGGGAAGGCCCCTTGCTCTTCCTGGATGGAATGAATAGTGAGGAAGCCAGAGGCTGGCATGCAAAGCAGGCAAGAAAGTCAGTCTGTGAAAATGGAAATTGATGTGTCAGGGGGTGAGGGACAGGGTGGGAGAGGGATGTAGCAGGTAAATGTGGAGAGGTACCTGGGCAGTCAGATGTAGGACAGGTAATAGTGTGTCATAAATCCAAGTGTTCATGAGTTATATTGAGCCCATGAGTTTCTGTATCCAGGAGGTGGATGAAGTGAAGTTCATAGGCTCATCTGTGAAAAGTGGCTTGTAAATTCCCTTTAAGTATCAGGCCTGAGACTGGAGACAAAGTGGCTTTCTTGTGGGAAATGTGGCCCCACAGATAGTTGGGTATTCTTGTCTGTAATAGATTGGATTAGATTGTTGGCAGGTTTTGCATTTCTTGTCATGGCATGGATCCATTCAGTGCATTTTGGGCTGTAACAAGTTGGCTTCTGGTGATGAGGTTAGCCAGATTTGGTGCTTGTTTGAATTTACAAACAACTTTTCACAAACAAGCCTATGAACCACACTTCATCCACCTCCTGGATACAAAAAATCATGGACACAAGATAGACATTGGATTTTATGACACACTATAACCTGCCTGACATCCAACTCCCCGGGTACCTCTCCACTTTTACCTGCTACATCCCCCTCTCCCTGCCACCCAGGCTGTCCCTCACCCCTGACACCTTGATTTACATTTTCACTGACTGTCTTTCTTGCCTGCATTGCATGCCAGCCTCTGGCTTTTTCACTATTCATTCCATCCAGGAAGAACACACACACAAACACATACCAACTAGATGCTTCCTCAGCCTGATGAAGGGTTTTTAAACCCAAAAGCCTGCTCAGATATATGTCTCCAACTATTCAGTTGGTCTAGTAAAAGACATCAGGGGTACCCTTGACCAGTCCATACTGGGGCCAGTACCCAAAGTGGGGGGCATCAAAAGGCCAGGGGCCCATCGTGAAGAATGCCCAGAGCAAGAGGCTTGGGATTCCAACTGGCCTGAAGGTGGGTCCAGGGCCTAAGGGAGAGCCAAAGGTTCCAGAGACAGGACCACAGCTGGAGGGGGTGAAGGATGCAATGTGTAAGGTGTGGCCAGTGTTAGGGGAGGTACAGAGCTGCAGAATAGATGTCACCCCAAAATACCTAAAATGGGCAGTCACCTGCCTGGGAAACATTTGAATTAGTTTTCTTATCAAGATGTAGCAGGAAAGAAAGAAAAAAAAAAAAAGAGGGTCAGGGGGTTGGCCCCCAAACAGGTGGACAGGCACAGATCTAGCTGGCACTAGGAAGGTGCCCTGTAACAGGGTACCATCCATGCTGGTTTCATCTCGCTGTGCCTTAAAGTCACACAACTGTCACAAGTTTTGCTTTGACCAGTTTGAGGTGCAGTTTCACAAAAATCCCTGCACCCATCTCCTTGCAACCTGGCAGGCTTCATGCACTCAGAAGCAGCTACCATCCTTACAATTTTAATCAGAATCTGGCAAGAAATTACAAAGTTATAAGCATTTTAGTGATTCCCCATTATAGCCTGAGGCCAAATTACCAAAACAGTGTTGAAACTCTAAAACAGGTTCAGCCGAATCAAAACAGAGCAGTGACCTGAAACACTGAAATGAATCACTGTCCTCCAAAAATGGCTGAATCCAAAATCGAAATGAGACAGCCGTTTTGCACAGCCCTATTATTCAGTACCCATCACTGAAGGTTTCCAATGGTTTTGTCAATGGAAAGCTTTATACAGAGTGTCTAGCCAGTCAGGCTTGCTCTGGTGTTGCCACCTCTAAGTTAATGTCAAGGTAAGTGATGAGGACACTGCCACAATGGACTTTGAATGCCCCTGGCTACAATGCCTTTCCAGGCAGCATTTCAAAGGAGATCCCATCATTGTTCTTGTTGGGCATGGGGAGGATGAAGTGGTACTGTTATCAAGTGGCTTGGACCATTAGCAGAAAATTGGTTACAACTTCCTGCGTAGCCACTGAAACCAGTCTCAGTTTTTTGCAAGAGGAGAATGGCAGGGTCAGCAGTGGAACTGGTGCCATTGGTGGACTGGAGGACTTCCCCTCCAGGGAGTGTGTGAATTTGTTTCCTTCATCCTTTCTGCACGTATCTCCTGCAACAAAATAAAATATAACCATTTTGGTTCAGGACCTCAAAAAGAGACGCTCACTTTCCTTCATCCCTTCATCCTTTACATTGAGTGAGCCAAGAGTAAAAGTTGGCATTGTGAGATAATTTGAAAAGGCAACAGCAAAAGTAGAAAGGGCAGATAGAGAAGGAAGAAAGGGATATATAACCTAGAAAGTAGCCTTGAAAGGCAACAGGCTTGTTCTTTGCTAACAAGCTGTGCTGTCAAGTTGCTCTCTTGATTCTCATTTTGGCTTCTTCTTCAAATGAGTTAACTTTTTGGTCTGTATACATAATGTTTTGTTTCTTTTTTGGCTAGCAGTTTCTTTGTTGCACTATGAGATAATTAAGCTATTTGGTTGTTAACCTGCCAGGTTCCTTCGGTTTCATCAAGAAACCTAATAATCCTTTCAGGGGAGCATTATTCTCCTAATTTATCTGTAGCTAAAGCACCTGAGGACTGGTGGTTCTCCTGCAAAGATGTGGGGGGTGTTACCAAATTTGCCCATTACTTTGGGGTGTGCTCATTTATTAGGGATAGTTTCTAGGGTCTTGGTGATTCTGTCAATGTGCTGCTTGTGTTACTATACGGAGCTGTATCTCTCCCTTCTGCAAGCCCTCACCCCCAGTGGAGCTATCTTGCAGGATTCAATCTCAATGGGACTGGGTTCCTCCAATCACCAAATCAGTCATGCACACAAACACACACAAATTAACGTGACAGGCCTGACCTAGCCGGGCTGATCAGCATGGACAGGATGACACCCTCATATGCCAAGAATCAGTTCATAAGAGCAACAATAAAATGCAGCCAGACACAAGCACACAGGTAAACCGAATCCCTCTGAATCCGGCTGGGTGTCCAGCTGACACCCTCATGGGCCAGCATTCAGTTCATAAGGGCACGTCTGAGTTAAACTGGGTCAATCAGCCTGTACAAGCTGATCCCCTTATGTGTTTCAAACTCAGCACGTCCCAATCTTTGGCCTCTTGATGAGCAGACCCCACAATATTTTTGGGCTTCACAGGGATCTTTACCTTAGGTAAAAGAAGGGTTGCTGCAGAGCACGGGAGGAAAAAGAAGCAGAGAAGGAAAAATATGCCCAATTACTACCAGTTTGACTATAAAAGTTATTTATTGCTAAGCATATGAAATATATCATAGTACTAGTAGTAACAGACATGCAAAAGAAAAACAAACACCAACAATGACAATACTACCCTGGTTTCACTAAGTATTTGGGGAAACTTAGCTCAAGCTTAACTGATACAGTTCAGGTTCAGAAGTTTATGCCTAGAAAGAAGACAGAGAACGCTGGGATCTCACCTAGTCCACGGTACTCAGGCTGCAAAGCTGACAGGCACAGTCTGTAGCACAATCCTTGAAGAGAGAGATGATCTGTTCTTCCAGCATCCCAAGAACGACAGGGGATGGTGTCAGCACAGGGGTTTTCTTCTTCTCCTTCTTTCCTCCTGCTTATACTTCTTTTCCTTCCTTTTCCTCTTCCTCTTCTCT
>NW_005842411.1:596919-617910 GCF_000455745.1 Alligator sinensis | reverse complement strand
GTCTCTTGCCTCAGCATTCCCTAACCTGGCAACTGAGTTTTAGCCAATCAAGTTTAAATAGGCCTCCCATAGTGGGACCGGGGAATGTACGGCCCGAGATGCCTATTAAACTTAGAGCTGTGTGTGTGTTTCTGGGGGTGGGGGGACAGTCCTTAGTAAATCCAGTTTAGAACTGGTCTGATAAATGCTGAGCTGGGTGTGTGTGAACATGGGTTGATTAACATTTGAAGCACAGATTCCCCATCATGCAGTGCTCCCCTGCTTCTCTGGTCCCAGAATTCACTGCAGTCTCTGCTTCAGGCTTTCTGTTCTCCATCTCTCATGTAAATGAATGGTCATCTGGTTCCATCTCGGATGTAAATGAGACCTAGGGCAGTTGGTTCACTCTTGTCACCCTTATCTTGAGGGTCTTAGGTGTGTCTCTTACTGCATCTTAATCAGTTTCGTTTAGGTAGAGGAGGGGAGGGAAGGGGGGGTGAGTCCTTTGTGAGTCAGACAGACTGCATTCTGTGCCAGGGTTGCCCAAGAATACAGAGCTGAGGCGTAACAGGGGCATGTGCTCCATGACAGATCAAGGTCACCAGAGCACACGAGTTCCCTTTCTTTGTCTTCATCCTCAGACTCTTGAGTCAGTGTCCTGTTAAGAACAGGAAAGGTTTTTGACCTCAGGAAGCATGGGATCTGCAGTTGGTGAATAATCACCTCCTTACCAGGACCACCAGCTTTATTTCCTGCAGGTGCTTCCCTTTTAGTGAGTTCTCCAAGGGTTCTGTCAACCCCAACTCTCTTAGCTTCACCTCTGGTCTGTACCCATAGGGCTGGGTTGAGGGAGTTTAGCATCAGTTACCCCAGCATCAACTACCTTAGAGGTGGGGGGGAAGTCCTGGGACAATTTTGGGTTAACTGGGCCAGGTTTTCCCTGCTTTGGGCTTTACCTCCAGCAGTAAAATTTGTGGTTTCTCCCGAATAGCTTGGGTGGGCTGAATGAGAGTCTCCCTTCTCATCGATAGATATAGAATTGTTTGACTGTTTGTATTGTTGCTTTTTTGTTCTTAGTCTGTATCAATAAATACACCTATTATCAACTAGCAGGTGTTGTGGTCGGTCTAGGAGTCATGTCTGTCATCTTGCTGATGAGGGAGTGCTCAGGCAGTTCAACTGCCATTTTTAGATTCAGCTAAGAAACGGGTCAGGGCTATCAGTAAAGTATTTTTCTCTATCTACCAAGCCTAGGGCTGATATCAGAGTCAAAGTACATCTGGCCAGCATGCAGGCTCCACTCTGAGGCTGTCTCTCTTAGGTGTCAGCAGTTTGGAGGTGAAATCTTGAACACTCCAAGCTTGGGCAGTTGCTTTATAGAAGGCCTGCTTTTGTGATTTTTCACTTAAAATTCCCTCTGCCCACCCACAGGCTGTAATCTAAGATGGGCTAGACAGATTCTCCTGGGGCCCCTACAACGGACCCCCCCCCCCTTCTGTTTAACCCAACACTGAATAAAATCCCTTAGGTCCCCTTGACCCCACACACACACACACACACACACACACACACACACACACACACACAGGAAAAGCCTCTGAACCTGCTGCCATACTGCTGGGGAAAGGTATAAGATGGGGTATGATAGCTGAAGCAACCCAAGAGAACCTAGTATGCAGTTAGGCCTTACCCTGGTAGGACAGGATGATCAGTTCCCCTCCAAATGTGTGTCGTATACTGCCGACTACACCAAGATGTTAAACCTCAACTCCATGCAATGCCTAATGACTAGGGAGACAATGGATCACTGCACGCATTGCTCTTTAACAGCTTTATTCAAAATGGAGACAGCTTCTGATCAGCTCCAACAAGTCGGGGAATGGCCACGAACATTAGTTCTTTCCATATTTATACACCTTGGTTTATGCTCGTTAACATTTACCACACCTTTGCCCCTCCTTTGTTCCATCTTTATTCTTTCCCATCTTAAGGTCTGCCTCTGTTTACTGGTTGTTTCATTAAAATGAATAGGTAATTCCATGCTACTTATTCACATGTCTTTTTGCTATGAGTTCATGCATAAGACCCTGACCCCTGCTTCTTTCGGTCATTTACAGTCTCTTGCTGATTCCTCACCATCTCCAAGGTCTTATTCCTGTTTTATCTCCTAACAATAGCCAGTGGTCTGCATCCTGTTTTTCATACACAATGAGCTATATATCTTACAACAGTACTATACTGTTAGGAGAATGCTTGCCTAAGTGTCTTGCAATGTTACTTTTAATGTACCATTCTGCCTTGTGGTTAGCAGCTTGCTAGGCCATAGGTTATATCCTGTTATTCAGCTGCAAATCCAATACTCCAAGATCCAAATACTGTCACCCTAACAGACAGGTTTTGTTTTAAACCAATATGAACTTGTATCAGATATTTCTTTTTTAATCCACTGGTAAACAAGTAATACATTGCATCTCCCTAATATATAGTCTCGTGGGCTAAGTCCACTCAAGCAGAGGCATGCTTCTATAGCAGAATAAGGGCACAAATTTGTCCCGCTACTTTATACTGCAGTGCACACCCCGCTTATGTGGTTTCCAGTGGGATGCATTGTCCTGCTGTGTCATGTGCTGTAGGGGTGTCTGGTGAGGGCACAGGGTACCTCATCACAGGCCAATCCTGAGGCACTCTGTGCCCTAGCCAGCTGGGAAGTGGCACATGGAGATGTGCCCATCTCTGTACTTTGTGAAGCCCCCTCATGGAGGTACCCTGCAACCCAGCCAGCCACTCCCTGGCTGGCTGGGGTGCAGTGTACCTTAAGATAGGAAAGAAGGGATCTCTGGGCTGATTGAGTATCTCAGTGCTGGGGCTCTGCTGCAGAGTCACCCACAATGAGGCATGTGGAGCCCCTGTGATGAGGCACCCTGAGCCCCAGACAGCCATGGAGCTGCTTGCTTCCTTGCTCCATGGCTGGCTGGGGCACAGTGTGCGGGGGCTCCAAAGTACATGGAGATGGGGAGCAGGCAGCCCTAGGCTTTGCATTTGTCCTTGCATATGGTACACTGGTGTGCTTTGTGGCTCTTTTTTTTTTTTTAAGGGGTTTTATTTGCTACCAGGAAATCTGGGTAGAAAATTTTGCCCTTGCTCTGCTATTTAGCAGTGCCATGCATGGTTTAAACATGCAATATGTGAAGTTTCTGGTGCCACAAAAGGGTATGTGGCACCAAAAACCACATGTGCCTGCACATGTGGATCTGGCCCATGGTGGTTGTATTTCAGATCCCCATGGTCTCCCATGGTCCAAGCTCCTTGAAGGACTATTCCTCCCCCTTCCCCACCTCCACTGCTCTCCCCAGCTTCCCAAAAATAGTGTGGAACTAACAGCTGAAATGTTCCTAGAAAGCATAATACACATGGTTTTATTTTGATAAGATGGAAAATAAAGCCTTTCAGAAAGATTCAGGTTGAGAAAATGAACTATTTCAGTTTCAGGAATGTCTTTTTGATCAGAAGCATTGGAGTGAAACAGGAACATGTTTCTAAATAAAGTTTTCAAATTTCTAGTATGAAAAAAGGGGGAAAAAAGAAAGAAATTGAGACTCGATTCCCCCTGCTCCCCAAAACATGCAATGAAAAAAAAAAAAGATTCTAATATTTGAGTTTTACATGAGATGAAATTGTACTCAGCTCTATAGTTAAAAATTACTCACTTACTTTAGTTATCCATTTATAGTTGGTGATTTACTTACACACACACACACACACACACACAGGAGGAAATAAGTTCTGCTTTCCGTTTCACTACCTCAGTATTGACATAAATGTATTATTTACATATTACGTATTTGCATAATGCTTAGCATTGTGAAGTACTAATTTCAGTTGGAGTCTCTAAATGCTACAATTATACAGATAATAACAAAAATAATAATAATATTATAATTTCAAAATGTACATATTCTTAGATGAAAGGTGCTACATCAGTAAAATGCATTATTTAGAAATTTGTCATGGATGAACTTTCAAGCTTATGTGCATTTACAATCTAAAAAGTTACATAGCTGACACAATAGAAAATGACTTTCTATATAAAAAATGCCCAATTTTTTTCTATATAAAAAAATTGGGAAAAATATTGTTTCCCAATATGTGAAACAGTGAACTTCCAGAATGTAATTGGACTTCAACTGTTTTGTTTTGTTTTTCTTAAATAAGAATCTTTACCCATTTGTTATTGGAATACAAGATAGAATTTGTTTCTGAACAGTTAAATAATCCTAAGATTATGTAATCAGATACAGTACAGAAATGCTTTGGGGGAAAATATATTAATAGGAAAGCATTTTGCCATCTTAGTCAACTATGACATGGTGTAAAATATCTATCTGCAGTATAACCACATATGCCTTCCATACAACCTTGGTATACATGAATCAGAAGTGTTGTGAGGAGTATGATGTTTTGGCTCTTATGAACCACGGTAACACACTTTCATATTTTTTGAAAAAATATCTTTTCATGCAATTGATTAAATAAGTATCTATACAAGGTATTACTTCCTCTACTCCATCTTGAACTTCACTAAAAAGCTCTTATAGAGAAATCCTATTCATCTTTCATCCCAAATACATTTCAGGCTCCATTTCCTGAAAAATGCTGATACCCACCATTAACTGAACTAATTGAGAATCATTATATGAGACTCTAACTAAAGGACCCTGTCATCTCTAAACCTCCTTTAATGTTTTAATGAGAAACAGCACATGGGGAATGAGACTGGTGTACAGAACTGACTGACTATCTATCAATAGACAGACAAGGCCCAGAGGAGAGTTTTAATTTATTATTATTGAAAAGTATGACTGGACATTTATGACCATCTTAAAAGTGCGTTGTGGTTATGAAAATAAAAAAGCATAACTAAAAATTATTTGGTAAGATGACTTTACATGTTATTAATCTACCTTTGATTATTCATACCATAACTTTGAGTTACTATAGTGAGCTTAAGAAGCAGAAGCAAATTCTTTCAGATGAATCCAACAGAATGAATAAAGCTGCAATTAGTTGAAAAAAATCCAGGAACATTAAACAAGAATGGTACATTAAAAGGCAGAATGGTATGTTAAAAGTAACATTTCAAGACACTTAGGCAAGCATTCTCCTAACAATATAGTATTGTTGTAAGATATATAGCTCATTGCATATGAAAAACAGGATGCAGACCACTGGGTATTGTTAGGAGATAAAACAGAAGTAAGACCTTGGAGATGGTGAGGAAATCAGCAAGAGACTGTAAGTGACCGAAAGAAGCAGGGGTCAGGGTCTTATTCATGTGCTCATAGCAAAAAGACATGTGAATAAGTAAAATGCATAGGTAATTCCATGCTAATGAAACAAACAGTAAACAGAGGCAGAGCTTAAGATGGGAAGGAATAAGGATGGAACAAAGGAGGGGTAAATATTAATGAGCATAAAGCAAGGTGTATAAATATGGAAATAACTAATGTTCTTGGCCGCTCCCCGATTTGTTGGAGTTGATCAGAAGCTGTCTCCATTTTGAATAAAGCTGTTGAAGAGCAATGCGTGCAGTGATCCATTGTCTCCCTAGTCATTACGTATCACATGGAGCTGAGGTTTAACATCTTGGTGTAGTCGGCAGGATACGACACACATTTGGAGGGGAACTGCTACAATAATAACTACTACATTAGAAGTTAAATACAATTTCCATTTAATTATTCAGAAATATCTTGTTATAATTTCTACCTCCAATGAAAAATACTGTATTTTCCACTTAAATTATATTCATATTGCTAGGAAATAGGTGTTACATTAATTTTTTAGAGTTTTACCTTAAATGCTTCAGATACATGTAAGAAACATAAAGCTAAAGTCAACTGAAAGATTCCCTCTTATTCAAAAGCACAAACCAACAAGGAATCATACTATTTCACTTAGAATAATCTACAAAAGATGAAGTGGTCCTATAGAGAGGGAGGCATAGCAATTAAAAACAAAACAAACAAACAACAATTGTGAAACATATCCAACATGAAACGGTAAAAAAGGGGATAGAGTAAAAAATAATATTAACATTTGTAACATTAATTACTATATCAAAATAAATCCTTTCAGTGAGTTGTGATGTGAAGAGACATATATCTTTACTCAAATAGCAAAACAAAACCAGCAGTTCCCTAAGTCAAGGGTGAAGTAGCCCCATGCATCCAGAAAAGAACACTGGGAAACCATGTTTACAGAGCAGAGACTGAAACTGCAGGTGCACAGAGCAAATCTTACAAGTACTTGCATCTCAACAGAATACTGAAGCTATTTTGTGCTGTGTTAAAAATGACCCCAAACAGTTTTGTACATACCAGTTGTGACAGGTCGCATGGCTGCAGGCACTAGTGGCCCTGTAGCTCCTGTCCAGCTCAGACTCTAATGCCACTCTCCCTAGATTGCTCTCACCATTTCTTGTTCTTAATATTAAAGGTTGATTAAGGGAGGCTGCCAACAGACCTAAGAGCGAGCCTGACTCCTAACAATTTCCCACTGGTTCTCAATCTAGTCCTCAGGCCTGATAGGTCCCTCTTGGTCTGACTAGGCCCCTATAGAGCACCTCTAGACTTAAGGACAAATTGTGTGGCTTCTTTTTCTCCCTTACACCATGTCCCAAGCTTTGCAAATGTTATCATATCATTGTTCACTTGTTGGGCTTTGGCCTCCTCAGCTGCTGACCCTTTTTTTCCCCTCAGCTAGGCCTCCTAGCCCAGACCCACTGCATTGGAACTGGCTTGAGGCACTAGCTCTAGCTTGTCCTTTCTGGTCCCTAGGCCCCTGACCTGGGTGTGTTTGCACCCCTTTTAGGTACTGGGCCCCTGGCCCCTGTCTCACTGCACCCCTCTCAGCCACTCGGCCCCTGTCTGGCTCTGTGGTTCTATTGAAGCTCTGTGCCCACTCTGGGTTCAACAATCACTCGTGACTGTTCCACTCTTGGGCGCTGGGCTCCCGTGTAGCTGTGCCCTGCTCAGGCACCGGGCGCTTTGCCCCTGCATGGCTCTGCAACCTTGCACACTGCTCCTTTCTAGGCTCAAAAGTAGGTCAAGCCTTAACCCTGCCTCTGGGACCTCTGTAAACCACCCCTTACAGTCCCAACCCAAACCACTGATATAAACAGTAACATAAACCATAAGCCCCTAGGCTACAACAGAAGCAAACAGCAGAAGTAGTACTCTGCCCCTTTAAGAGGGCAAACTTTCCTCATCTTCTACTGGGTTTACCTTCTAATCCAGGGCTATGTTGTAGTCTATACACTCAGCCCCCTTGGACTCTCAGACCCTCTGGTCCTGCACACAGCACCTCCTCTGGGGTCTTTGACCCTCTGGTCTCAGTTTATCCTTTTCCTGGGCACATGGAACCATCTTGTAAGGCACATTAAACCTTCTAGGAGTTAACATAAAACAAATGTTTCTTGCCTGTAAACTCAGTTTCTCTCTGTCCAGGGAACTTACCTCTGTTCGTAGGCCTATAGTGTTGTTTAGCTGAATCCAGGTCATACCAGGAGCCCCACTGCCAAGAAACTCCTCACTTCAAGGTTGCCAGGGAGAGAGACTCCCTGACCAAGGCAGGTTCTCAGTTTATATATCTCTTCCTGTCAGGTGAGTCCCTAATTAGCTCCCCTCTGCCACCTGCAAGCAATTTCTCAGGCTCGTTGCTCTCTTAAAGGAGCAGACACATCCAAGTACCCTGCTACACAAGTAATGCCATCTGAGAGGAGACCAATGTTTGATGGAAACCTATTTTTTCAAACCCTTCAGTAAGTTAAGACAACTGTTTATTGCCACTGAATCATTTAGACCTTTTACTCAGTCTGGAAGCACTTGAAGGAAGCCAGTCTCACCAGGTGTGTCCCTGAGTCACAAAAAAAAAACAACAATCAAAGATCAGTCATATCAGAAATTGATGAGAGAGCCATGCTTCGTTAAGTTGGATAAGTGAATACTGTCCAAAATCAGGAAAAAGCTATTTTATCTCCTGGCAAAAGCACTCAGCTGCAAGAGTATGGAGGAACCTGGACTAAAATCTACTCAGAAGATTGCAAGTATCCAACAGCACAGTAAGTGAATAGCCACCACCTTCCAGGCATCTTAGAAGATTTGTCACTGAACAGCAATAACAAGCATTACTTCATTAAGCACTGGATGGACTACTGTAAAATTAAAAGCAATTAGCATCATATATTACAACCTTATATACTGATAGAGCCCATCAGTAATTACCCATGGTTTCTCTGTAGCAAAACCCCCAGTTTATTTTTTTAAATTTAAAAATACATTCCCTACCCTTCCCTTAACCATTTCTGACTTTCTCTCTTCCCTCCCTATCCCTTATAAGTGATTATAAATAGTACTAGGTAAGCTAAGTTCTTGTATGCTATTATTGTAATAAGCCCCCTTTTATATTGTAAATAGTGTTCTGTTGTTTGTTATTGATTTTTACCGTTTTATATTGTATTCCTATCATTTGTGCATTGATTTTTATTGTTTCATATTAACATTGTTTGATTTAGGCCTGCAACGTGTGATGTCAAGTATCCATTTTGTGTGTCAGGTTCTCATCTTGTTCCCATCTTTCCCCCATGCCCTGTTGTCTAAGTATGTTGCATTTATGATTCGTGTTTAAGACTGTAACCTCTCCCATGTAAATTGGTTCCTGAATGAATGGGGATGAATGAGGGTGCTTGAGAGACAATGGCAGTAGGTCTAAAAATAGCTCCTTCTGAATGACTGGCAAAGGACCTGTACTCTGTTCCTACACACCTTGACTTCAATCCCTCCACCAAGCCTTTTCCTCTCCTGCTACCAGTGTGTGTGTGTGTGTGTGTGTGTGTAGGAACCAATAACTTCATGGGGCTGTGTAGTGTGTTGTTTGTTTAATAAACCTTTTATTTTGAAACTCCAAGTTGGGTTTTGTCTTATTGACCTTCCCAACCCTCCTCCTCAATCTCCCAGCCTTCTGCCTCTCCTTTTCCTGGCTGTCTCCTCCTTGCCACCAGGCTTTTCCCCTTGCTTCCACCCCAGCACCAGTGATCTTGAGTAACCTTGGGGCCACTTGACCTCAAGTAACCCCAAGCCTCAGTTTCTCAGCCCAGCTTCTCTCTAGTCTACCAGTTCTAATACAAGTCCTGGCAACTTTCACTCCCTACACTTTCACTCTCTCAGCTTAATTAACCTTCCCCCAGGTATCCCAAGTACCCCAAGCACACAGATACACACTGTACCATGATCCATGCATGTATACTGAGTGTGAGGGTATTGACAACTGATTGTTGTCTAATTTTCAGTGTGTATAGTGTGTGTGAGCTTGAATTGGTAATAGGTGTGCATATACCTAGGCTTGTAATTTTGGATGTGTGCATGTGCCTGAGTTGGTAGTGGAGACACATGTGCTTAGTGTGTCTGTGTATGCGCCTAATTGATTGTGTGCTTGTATATGTGCAATTGTGTCACACCTTCCCATCAGCGCAATTTTGAGATCCCGAGAGTTGACCTGGCCCTACAAGACAACATTTCTCACTTGCAAGATGATGGGGAACAAGTGAAGTACCTCAGGTGAAATAGAAACACACGAAACATATAGATCAAAGACTAAATCAAATGCAACCAGTGGACGATTGTCCAAAAAAAAATAAAAAAAAAAAGAACCACAGTTCTCATAGTGAAAGGGAGAGAGACCTTGTATTCTTACCAGTATAGTGATAAATGAGATAACATAAAATGAGATACGCATGGTGTGTGTAGAGTGCTGCCAAACTAGTCAACAGAGAATATAGGATACAAATTTTGTATCAAAAGCAAATTAAATAACAAGAAGTTCAACCTTAGATTACACATTCCAATATCTCACATTGCCCCCTACTCCACACTTTTTGAATTAATAGCAACATAACCCAGTTCAATGCTACTGATATATATATATATATATATCATAGGCATATATATATGGCACAGTTATATGGGAAATCTAGTGGTAGAATCAGTTTCATTTCTAGATAACAGTTATCACCTTCTTGACAGCTTCCCTGAGGATGTGCTGTACCTATTGTTATCTCAGGGTCACATTTATATTTTCTTCTTGGGCAAGGTCTAACTATTCCCTGCAAAGCTATCCTGAGGAAGTGCCATAGGACCATAGAAAATTAGGGTTGGAAGGGACCTTAGGAAGTCAGAAGTCATCTAAGTCAAACCCCCTGCTCACTCCCAACTATATCATCCCAACCAAGGCTTTGTCTACCTGGGTCTTAAAAGCCTCCAAGGATGGAGATTCCAGAACCTTTCTGGGTAACCTGTTCCAATGCTTTACTACCCTCCTTGTGAGAGTTTTTCCTAATGTATAACTTAACCTTCCCTTCCTGTAACTTGAGACCATTGGTCCTTGTTCTCTCATCTGCTGTCACTGAGAATAATCTTCTTTTTGTAACCAGCCCTTCTGGCTGTGTCAGATTTGGATGTCACATCACTGTGTGTAGGTTGTTCAGACACTTGGTGTTGAGCACTGCTGTTTTCTGGTATAGCATTAGTATTTGGCAGCGTAGTAGAACTTGTGTCACAGCAACAGATGATAATCCTACAGTAACTTCTCTACGCTACTCTGTAGTCACCCATGTATCTCACAGCTGTCCAGTGGGGCAGTGCAAAAAAAATTAGGCACTTCTTGTGTAGGGCAAAAGACCCCTTTGTATACTTACAATTGTGAGCCACCATTTACTGAGTCCCCAGTAATCAATGCAACTGCTCTTTAACTCACTTGTCACTGCCTAATTTATCTGATGATTTCTGACATACTCCAGTCCAGTAAATCCAGTTTTACAGAACATAATCTGAAATCCTGGCCTATGAACAACATTCCAGTATCTAATTTGCTATGACATTAACCACATGCAAATATGTTAACAAGAAGCATGCCATCTTACGCTGCACTAACCTGGTCTCTTCTCATGGACAGCATGCCATTTTTGAAAGACTGTACAAACCTTCAGCCAACCCATTTGTGGTATGTTTCAGAACTAATGTTTGATGTCATTTTTCTTTAGGATCTCTACAACTCTTCTGAACTGAACTGAGGGTCAATGACTCTACAATTTCTTCTGGCAAGCACATTCTTACAGACTTTGCCATTTTTTCTGTCTGTGCTGCTGTAATGGTTTTCATACAGGAAACTTCTGTTTGGATTAGGTCATTAACAACACTAGATGCATAATTCCTAAAAGTCATCCTGTAAAACCAGTATAAATGTGTTGCCAGGGGATCAGTGGTCATTCCCAGAGGTGTAAAAGTGATGGCTTAGGCAAGTTGGTATCTTTTGGTATCCCATATGTTTTGTCATAAGCTGTTCTACTTTTTAATCAATATCTGTCCACCACACAGTTTCCAGATATAGTCTTCAGGTTTACTACTCCTAGGTGACCTACGTGTTGTTCTTTTAAGACTTACTGGCACATCTACATGTGACATGATGTCACCATAGCAACACACTACAGCAATGTCACTTGTTGCTATGTCGCTGTAGAGACAAGTTACCTCATTATAGTGCACCACTATGGCGACGTAGCAGCTAAAAATAACCATACACCTCCCAGACAGAGCAGTAATAGCTGTTACTGAGCCATCATTTAGTAGTTCCAAAAGTAACAATAGCACAGTAACATCCAGCACCCACTGGATGCATCCAGCACCCACTGGATGCATCTACACATGCTATTAAAGCAACGTGATAAACTCTGATGCAGTTTGTGCTAGAGTCAGCTGCTCCAGAGCACAGTATCTGCATGCATGCCTGGGACCGCTGCAGTTTGAGTTGGGGCAAAGCAGGTCCAGGCTGGCAGGGGAGCTGGGGGGTCAGCCCTGAACTCTGGGTGGCAGCACTGGGCAGCAGAAGGTTTGGCTGGGGCAGAAAGGTGCTAAAATGTGGAGCTAGGTGGCAGACAGCCCCCACAATTTGGTACCCTTCTGCCACAGCCTGCCTCTGTCACCATCTATATGTGCATTTCAGTTAATTTACTGTGCTTTAATACTGGTTCATATGTCGATAGTGATGCTTTACTGTAGAGCTAATTAGTCAACTCCACAGTAAAGCACAGGTGTAGATGCACCCACTAGGTCTAACAAAATGAATCCACCACAAGGCATATTCTTGACGTATAGTAAGCTCACCTTTTTACACATAAAGAGGTACTAGATTAGGGTTATCCATATATTTCCAACTCTTCATTATGGCCTAATATATCTGAGCTATTGTGGGGATCCTTCCTGGTTTCTTGTCCAAACATACAAGTCACCAGGGCATATTCCATCAGTAATAAATAAATAACTTCAGTTATTCCTGTTTCTATTACAAGTCCATCAGTATTTGCATGTGTCTTTTTGTATTTAGTGTTATAAGTGAACTTTCCAAAAAGGGATCCCACCATTGTAGAGATGCTACACTTTTCCTAGAACACTCCTTCCTTTAGATGAAGAATTGATACTTCTTCCTATATAGCTATTGGTTAAGTTTCATCACTCACCAGTCCTCTTTGCCTATTTGTGCAGATGTCCATTCTGCTACTATAAGTGATTGAGATGTGATTGTGGTGAACCACTAACTGCTATTGGGCATGATATATGATAACTGCCTCAATGCCATATAGATTGAAAATATGCTTACTTGATCAGCAAAGGTGAGTTAAAGTGTACAAATACACTTTGATGTGACCAGTCTTTTTTGCTTTTAGAAAAACCTTTTGATGCTCATGTGACCAAACCCATTTGCAATTCATCTGGAGAAAATTATTTAAGGAATATAATATAATTATTCGGTTTGGTCAGAAGTAATTATAATAATTAATAAATCCTTCAAATGATCTAAGTTAGGACACTTTTGGTTGTGGGTCTTCCAAAAGTGCTTTAATCCTCTCTTGAGATGTATGTAGGCCTTATGCACCAACCCCACACCCATAAAATAAAACACCAACATTACAAAAATATTTGAAAAAAATTGTGTAATTTGCTCAGAACCTGTATGGTTCTAGACTTTTTATTACTCTCTTTAGATTTCCCCATAGTTCTTTATCGTTTTCATTGGTCACAATAATGTTATCCAAATAGCACCACATTCTTGGAATACTTTGCAGTACTCAATCCATTGCTCATTGCCTCAAAGTAGGAGTGGGACAGTACCAAAAACTAGCAGGTTGTATTAGTATTATACATACATTTTGCATATTTATGGTAAGGTACAACTTCAAATCTTTTTTTTTTTTTTTTTTACTTGCATCTGTAGATGAGCTGTAGCAAAACCATGTCTTCAATTCAAGGCAAGGAGAATTCATCAATGTTCAGTACAGAATTAATAGTTACCTTAAACACACTTTTACTGTGCTACAATTTTAAACAATGCCACCTATTATTCAAGTGCCCTATTCATTCCAGGCTACTTTTGAAAGTATACTCTATCTTTCCAAGGAGTCTGATTGAACAGCTATCTTTGAATATATGCTGTAAAGAACTTTCTGGGTCTTGTGAAACTTTGTGCATTTTTCCAACATTTTTGAAGAAATAATAAGAAAATAGATCTGTCCATTAATTGGAAACTTTAAATACTAGGCTAATGAAGAAAAAACAATCTGACTTTTTTCTAATACTTTGGAGCTTGCCCTCAGCTGTGTCTGCATTACTTGCTCAAAGAATAAGGGCCAAAATCAAATAGAATTCTCCTGTTTTACTATTCACTGCTTCAATTTATCTTTCTTGTATATCATCATATACAAGGTTCTGTTTTAACTTTGCATAACTGGTAGAATGGATAATATTACTGTATATTTTAGCAAAAATTATAACTGATATAAACACCATTTCATTGTCTTTAATTTTTATTGTTCATTTTACTGTATTGTTTTGGCAAAATCTGTAAATAACCTACTATACAAATATAACTCTAGCTTTAATGTGTTTTAGAATTCCTGGCTGCCTATACATGTGCTCAGAAGTGTGTGTGTTGGTGGGGGCAGAGGAGAGGATTAATTAGAGCTGTTTCCAGGCAACCACTCTAAATAAACTTTATTTAAAAATGACTGCAGAATGCTTTATCTAAAGCTCATTCCACAAGGTTTAGTTAAAGTGCCCTGCACGGATGATTAATACATGTGATGCTGTGGTGACACAGCAGCATTCTAATTAGAACACAGAGCAGATTGGATTAATCAAGTCTGCTCCAATGCATTTTAATTAGAACACATCAGACCACATGTATAGGCAGCCCCTATGGCTTCCCTGACCACTTCAAGGGCCTGGTCTGATGTACCTTCTAGCTGTTTTTCAACTGTTTTAGGGCCTTTGAAAGGGACTACAGAGTCTTTATAGAGCATCAACCCTATAAGAGATTTTTTTAACCATTCACATTCACACAAAGTAGACCAACCTTTTTTCAGTGACATGTAAGTGCAAAAAAAATTGATTACTGTAATACTGCACCTGTACTCACTTAACTACCTTTAGCATTATCTTTTATATGTTGTTAGTAACATTAACATTGTTCTTAGTTTCATATTTTTAAATGTGTACTTGTATTCTGAACATGAGATAACAGATACCCTAAAACCTGTATCTAATGCCACATTGAGATATTTTTCCAGCAATCCAGGCAGTCAGCCAATTGCTTAATTTTTCACTCTTATTCACAATATACACACAGGCTAGCTACTCCCCTCTTGCAATCTATACCACTACAGCCCCTTTTCAACTGTATATATATTATTATTATTCCCTTTTCTATACCTTTTTTTGGTCTTTTCCTTAGCACACCAACTTTCCTGGATACAACCATTTTTACTGCAACTTTGCAACAAATTTCTTTAAACCAGTAATTAGCTGAGATGTGGAACCCTTTTCCACATCAGTAGCACAAATGTGGTTGCTGCATGGGCTGGCTTTTCCTACAAGTATTTAATAACCATGTATTCCTAATTCCCTGTCAACTGTTGCATTCAATTATATTGCACCTTTGGTGCAGTTTCTATACCTATTTGAATTCTGACAGCCAATTTAAAAGTGAGAGACTCTTAATAGTCAAACCTATAATGTATAATTTTATTAAGTAGTCCAAATACTGTCTGTGAGGCCAGTTGTATAGATGGAGAACTGAAGCAGAGAGATTCAATGACTTTGAAGAAGTCTATAGCAAAACTAAGAAGAGGATCCAGATCTTTCCAGCTAAGAGTTTTATCCAAAGGTTTTCCTGCTAGCACCTCTTTGGAAGGCTCCATTTAGTTTTACCTGTATTATTTGGTAACTTTCTGCTACCAAGGTATCTGGCCCTCCTCAATTCCATGTCGATATTGCTGGAGAGAAGAAGAAAGTCCTCTTTTGGGACACAGTTTAATTTAACTATATGAAAGACATTTGTAGGAATTTGTAGAAAAAAGAGACAGAGTTGTTAGTAAAACTGATCACTTAATTTTTGCCTAAATTAATATTCATAACTGTACCCCAGGCAAAGTTTTAAGTGTCTTCTTTTAACTTTACAAGTGAAAAAACTGTTTTCTAAAGCCTTGTTTAGAAGAAATGGATAGTAATGTTTTTAGTTTAAATTTCAGTGCCTAAGGAATCTAGTGCTATGTAAATCAAAAGCTACATTTGCAAATAAAATATTATTAATGAAGAGCAAAGCAGTGACTTTTATACTTTTCTTTATGCAACTGTCTATCAGTTGAAGCTTTTATTTTTTGCTGAAGTGTCATGTTACATTCATCAGTCAGCGTACACAGCTAAGCCAGAAGTAATTCTGTAGATATCCTAGGTCTTTAATAAGGATAAGCAATAGGGATTTTTGTTAGGTTTTACCTAAACCTCTTTATCTTGCATCTAATCATATTACAGAATAGCCTTTTTGTGAACATTATAACGCATGTTTAGTCCCTGTAATTTTGTTTTCACTGTCATTTTAGCTAATACAGACAAAGGAATTAGTTTGGTCTTTTCCCAGAAAAACTGCTGTTACACAAACTAAATAGCAACATCAGGTCATTTGTAGCATGTTTCATATTGGCTGCAACAATTTTGTTGCCTGGTGTGCAAGAAAAAAAAAGCAGTTTTCTGTTTAAATAGAACATTGTGACTACACAATGATTTCATCATTATGCCTTACCTTTGTCTGACACTTTTATTCAGCCTAAAGTCATGTTACACAGCAAAAAATCTAAACCTACCCAAGTCTGATAAATCAAGTTACTAGGCAAAATAACTTTACCCTTAGTCAGTCCCATTAACAATGGCCTTGCACAGAGCTTATAGGAGAAAGCTTGACCAAAGCCCGTTAACTTTGATGAGCAGTATACCCAGGCTTATCTCAGCAAGATTTTGGATTTTGTCAGACATATTTTAATAGAGACATCCTTTACAAATTAGATAGGTGAAAAAGTTAATGTTTCAGCTATGAATATACTAATGATAATTATAAAAGATAATCAATAGATTGAATGATTGTTCAAAAAAAGTCTGTTTACTTTGACTACTTAACCTAGTTACATAATTTGGATTTTTCTACAGTTCTCAGATGGAAAATACATCCATTACTTAGAATAAAAGAGAGTTTGGGATGACGCAAAAGAGAGAAACTATTCCTCTTTCCCCCTGTCACTCTCGTTCCCTAATAGTTGTAGGCAGTTTAGGCCTATTACCCCATTCATACCTGCCTTTGCTTGCCAGACCTTTTTCTTCATTGTCTCCTTAGTTTGCCCTTCATCCTCCTCCAGTTTTACCTCTCGATTTCTCTTCCACCACAGTAAAGCTTAATGGAGAAGGAGTTAGACTTTTTCCAGGTGTTGCTGAATACTATAACCAGGATGTGGGATGAAGCAACAGATTCACTTTACAGTGCAGCTGCTAGATTTTCTCAGGGCCACTTTGAAAGGAAATCACTGCTTCCCCATACAGCTTCTGCCATGGCAATCAGAAACACCTGGAAACATTATGGCTGCTTCTCAATTAATCTTTACTGTGATGAGAAAAAGCTCCAATAATTAGAACTTTGGGAGATTTGCAATTTATTTTCCAGATTGTTTAACTTTAGCATATTCCAAGTTAAATACCATTGCCTGAAAAGAAAAATGTGAGGCCATATAAATGTATCCAAACTTTAGCTAGGCATCACAGCTGCTTTTTAATGTTAACATGCCCTGGTATTGAGGAAAATAGACCATTGTCTCCTGTTTGTGTAGATTTCTATTGTTTACTTCTGAAAGAGACAGTCCCAGAGGTGTGGTGTTGACACTGTTGATGCCAAGCCAGCAAGCTAACAGGCATTGGTTTGGACTGCCTATTCACGTTTCAGTGACAAAGTATGTGCATTTCCCATCTACTTCTTGGAAACAGGTGCCTTATTTTGAGCAGAAAATTGTCAAATCACACAAATGGTAAAGAAGAATTTTCTGCTTGGGAGGGAATAGCACAATTTGATACCAGGCTTTGAGAGTCAGTATCCCTTAGTAGGGTTGCAGATTTAGAGCAACTACTTCTGCAACTTTCTGGTTCCTAATTAGTGTAGTGGGATGATGCTGAGAAAATATCACTATGCTTTGGTAAGGGAAGATGTCCAGACTTTTTTTTTTCTGTTCCTTGTTGAGATTAAGCTACTTGCTGGCATGGCACTAATGCTAAGTATTAATGGAGTACCTCTGAGGATTGATAGCAGAGACATAATTGAAGTACATGCTGTGAAACTATTACAAAAGAAATCAGCAGCAGCAATTCTTCCATCCCTAATTGCCTTTCTGTATCTTTCACTGTAAGTTGTGCTTTACTGCATTTCAGCTGTAGATGTCTCTTCAAAGCCATAGCAGGTCCCTATGTGATTGTCATATTCACATCAAACAGATCTAATTGAAGCAGTAGGTCTCAAGTTATTCACTTTTTTCTCTTGACTTATGTATATTTTTCAACATGCATGGCAACGCTTTCAGTGCTCCAAAGAGAGTAACCCAAACACAGGATGGTCCATATCTTGAAAAGTATGGGTTTATTTGGACAACTGTTTTATGCAGGGTTTGGTGTCTGTTATGTTAAAGTATATGCTTTTGGCATGGACAAATGCAATACTTAGACATATGAATATACTTTAAATGCCAGAAGTCTAGAGGTATGGGCCACTTTAGAGCAATTTAAATTTCTTGGAACATTTTGAAAGCAGATTCCATTTTAGTCATCTTAACAGGAGTGAAAAGACACATTGACACTACATAAGGTTGAGTCTAATAGCACTTGTGCATTTGTGTACAGTAGCAAGAAGCTGTACATTGTCAATTTCATTACAGAGCAAGCAAAAAAGCCTACCAGCAGCAAACCCTGAAAGAGAAGATAGAACACAGTTTTGTTGGGAAGATGTTTCTGAGACTATGTCCAATGTATTTATGTGTAGCCCAAGTGCCCATAGTACCCACACCTATAACATAGCCCTAGGTTTTGAGAGAGGGTCCTTACCCTAAGCCTGGTCAGAGCATGGAGGTCAGTTGGGGTTACACACCAAGAGGGGCCCTGCTGACAGCAGCTACAATTACTGGGGACAAAGACTCTCCCTCAGTCCCTGTAGGTTCTCCTCCACTTGGGGAACTACTTCCAAGACCTGGCTAACCAGTCCCCTTCAAGGTGAAACATCCTCCAGGGCCCACATAACTTCTCTTAAGTGGAGGATTTCTTCCTCCCCCCAATACCTCTTTCATAAGCTGGCTAAAACCAGGCGGGTTATTTTTATGTCCAGCCAAGTTAAGGTCCCTGATGGGCGTAAACTATATTGATCCCCAATCTACACCTGTAGAAGCCTCATCTGGTTGTCATCTATCATACTGAGGGCTCCTTGTGCCACTACTTGCTGCAGGACCTGTTCCAGCTGAAGGAGGTATGAGGAAGCAATTTCACCCTTTGTGCTGAAAAGTACAGAGCAATTCATAATATGCTCCTCCACCCTGGGAAGGTCATCCAAACACATCTTGCATGGTCTGTAGGCACTGTGATGTGGTAATGCTAGGGTTCTGCAGCTTGGGAAGTCCTGATGATCCCAAATGCCAGTCCTCTAAGGACATCCAGGAAACATCAATGCTTTTCTTCATCTGTCTCGGTCTCTTGTATGCAGCTTGGTCATTTGAGGAGCTTGCCATCTTCTTAATAACCAGCTGTAAACCCTTAATCTACTCTGAGGTAACACTGGGGGAGGCTGTTGCCCCTCCTTGCCCAGAGCATCCTTGCCCATCCACCCCCCTCTGGTGCTGAGGACTAACAGGATCTGACATGATTCCTTTTCTGGATCTCTATAGATACACACATAGCACCTTACAATATCAAATTACCTGTTAACAAATCCCGGGCAAGCCCCCAAAATGTAACCCAGGTGTACTTGGGTATATACTTCCCTTCTCCAATTGGAGGTAATTGTTAGCTGGCAGGTGTGCTGTGGGGGAATTGCAAACTGCTCATTTTCTCTCCATCCCTATAGAACCGGGACAGGACAGTCAGGGGACTTAATTATATACAAATTTATTTACATTAACTTATCACAAGGAAAAGAAACATAGACATAAACATATGTACTAGCTATCTATCTATCTAGATATATCTTTATAGATAGATAGATAGATAGATAGATAGATACCTGTGACTTACCTGTATCTGGAGCACTGGTATAAGTTTTATAGCATTTACCCAGAGGGTATTGTTTATGTTATTTGCTTGGATATTATCTATCTATCTATCTATCTATCTATCTATAGGCTTGGGAGTGCTACACTCACTAGCACCATGACTGAAAGAGACTCGGGGGGTCTTGATCGACCACAAAATGAACATGAGCCACCAATGCAATGCTGTGGCCAGTAAAGCTAACCAAACTCTGGCATGCATCCATCGACGCATCTCTAGCAAAATCAGGGATGTCATCCTCCCACTTTACTCGACCCTGGTGAGGCCACAACTGGAGTACTGTGTCCAGTTTTGGGCCTCCCCAGTTCAGGAAGAACATGGATAATCTCAAGATAGTCCAGAGGAGAGCCACCCATATGATCAAAGGCCAAGAGAGCAAACCTTATGAGGAGAGGCTGAGGAACATGGAACTCTTTAGCCTGGAGTTGAGAAAGCTGAGGGAAGATTTAGTGGCAGCCTATAAGTATATAAGGGGAGTGCATTAGGATCTGGGAGAACAGTTTTTCACCAGAGCTTCCCAAGGAATAACAAAGTACAACAGTCACAAACTCCTAGAAGTCCAATTAAGATTGAACATAAGGAAAACAATTCTTCATAATCTGAGTGTCCAGAGTCTGGAACAGATTCCCCATGGAAGTGGTGAAGTACCTACTCTGGACTCATTCAAAAGGTGTTTGGATGTTTATCTTGCTGGGGTCATTTGATTCCCACAGACTTTCTGCCTATGGCATGGGGGCTGGAGTTGATGATCTTGCGAGGTCCCTTCCAGCCCCTAATATCTATGAAATTTATGAAATCCCTCTCTCTCATCTTCTCTCTCAACTCAGGCAGAAGCTGCTATTGTGCTGGGTGCGCTGCAGCATAAGCTCCTGGCAGCAGTGGCACACCTGGCACTGATGCTGATGCCTGCTTGGCATGGCAGCAGTTCCTGCCTGGATCCATGGCTGATGCTGCTGGCAGGTTCTGGGTCAGGGAAGTGGGTCAGCTGTTGATGCCACTGAAAATTTCTGAGTCTGAGCTTCTGAATATTCCAGTGGCATCCACAGCTGCCAACACCATCTGCCTGCTGTGGTGGAAGCCCTATATGGGTCCACAGCTGATGCTTGATATTGCTGGGCAGAAGCAGTTCCGCCCAGCTTCCTGGTACCAGGTGATGACTGGAGCCACCTGCCACTCACAGGCCAGATATAGTGAGCTGGCAGCCATCCACCCACAGGCTGGATTGAATCAGTTTGTGGGTGTGCAAGCAAGAAGCCCCGATACGTTCCAGGAATACCGGGGGCAA
>NW_005842411.1:594102-596902 GCF_000455745.1 Alligator sinensis | reverse complement strand
GAGCACTTGTACCCCAGGAAACTCACCATGTGGATGGGTGGGGGTGGAGCAGGAGCCGTGTGAGCTGGCATTTCACCAGCTCTTCAAGCGGCTGCTTCCCAGGTGGGGTGGCAGATGGCTGATTGTAGCACCTGATGCTGCCACTGTGGGAAATTTAAAAAACCCACTGGAAGCTGGTAGGAGGGGAGAGGAGCCCAGCTGGGAGCACGCTGGCTGGGTGGAGGCTCTGGGTGCTGGCTGTGGCAGCATTGCCAGCACTGCCCTGCAGCAGAGAATGGGGAGCAGTGCCTGGCACCAGGCTGGGGACAGGCAATCCCCAGCCCCTCAACATTAAAATATCCAAGGAGTGTCCCTCCTTTTGTAGGATGTCAGATACCTGTGGCTCAGCCCCTTTAGAACAGGGACTGAGGCCCCAGGTTTACCAACATCCTGGCAGCGGGCCAGATTATCGAAGTCAATGCTGGACCCCACAGTCAAGGTGCCAACATGCATCAACGGGACCAAGACCAGAATACCTGAGTGGTTGGTAAGTGGACCGGGGGTAGGGAAGGCGGAGCCCTGAGGAACACCGTGGCACACCTGTGAGTACCTTGTCCTTGGGTCTACATGGGAAGAGAACACCACTGAACCCCTCCTTCTTTTCATTTACCAACAAGTCATAGCAGGTGAGTTGGGGGGCCTCAACCTTGGGGGAGGAGTGGTACTTGCAGCATCTACTCAAGGCATGACAGTGGTGCATTGGCCAGGAATCAAACACGGCTCCTGCTGTAGTGGATCAGTGATCCCAGCCTGGGTAGAGTTAACAATTCAGCCACTGGCTGTAGCACACACCAAACTCCTGACACAAGCAATCCAGGTGATTGCCCTCCACCTCACTGAGGCTTTCTCCATCTCAGAGAATGAGTGTAGTTCCAGATGAGGCTTCTGTGCCCCAACCTGGGGCATGACTCAAGAGGCGGAAAAGAAGACAGGGCCCCAGAAGGGGACAGCGAGGGGTGTCATCTGCTATAGTTGTGGCCATACTGGTCACATCATGCGGGAGCGTGGGCTGGGCTTGAGTGAGCTAAGTTATGGCTTAGCACCACTTCCCATGCCCAGAGATAAATCAAGGGAAGCCAAATGGGGTGAGCCCATGGACTGTCATTTTGGCACAACCCTACAGGAGGTAGGCTGGGAATGACTGCTAATGATGGCCTGGATTGGTGACTGGGTGCTATGAGCTACCCTGGATATGGGATGTTCACAGTCCTTACTTCACACAGACCTGGCTCCAAAAGCAAGTGTTAGGGAGTCCAGACCTCTGGTGATGACCTGCATCTTGTGGGGTGAAATGCATTTCTGGAGTTGCTACCTTCCATTAAAAGTAATGGAGTTTCAAGGTGAGCTAAGGGTTGGCCTAGCCCCAGTGCTGGTCTTTGAAATGATCCTAGGCTGAGAGTGGGGACCAATTAATATCATGCTAGAGTGAGTAACAGCAACTGAAGAAGAAAGGGAGTGATTACGGAGCGGCAAGGGCTGGGCAGGGGAAACATCCTCCCAGCAGAATGTACTCATTCAGGGTGGCATAGATATGGAGCAGGTGGCCAGTGCTGCTCAATTTCATCAAGCACAGTGGGAAAGTCCAGAGCTGCAATGCTTGGGAACTGAGGACCCAGGGGAAGGGACATCCAGGAGTGACTCCTATTATGAGGTAATGGGGGGGGTCTGCTGTATTGGGTCCAAAGGGGTCAGGAGGGTGTTGCATAGAGACATCAGCTGATAATCCAAGCCCCATTTTGCCAGCAAATTTGGAGGCTGGCACATGACTCCCCAGTAGGGGGCCATCCAGGGCACAACAAGACCAGACCGATACTGGTCCATGATTTCTTTTGGCCTTGGCTACAAGAAGATGTGGATAGGTGGGGTATGGCATGTCCAGAGTGCCAGAGAGCCCAAGAGTGGAAACCTCAGAAGGCCCTGCGGTGACCCATGCTGGTGTTTGAGACACCCGGCAATTAGTCAAGGACGCACTGCAGAGTAGGAGTTTTGAAGTGATGGGAGCCCAAGAAGGGTGGCTGTGCTTTAAGGAAATGATCCTTTGGGCACAAAGGGAGATGATCCCGATGCAAGGAAAAAGAGGGAAAGGGGCCAGGAGGCTTCCTTGGCTGACCAGAGAAATCCAGGGCAGCCTAAGGGCCAAAAGGGGAGCACATAAAAAGTGGAAACAGGGAGAGACCACCAAAGACAAGTATACCTCCTCTGCTCGCACTTGTAGGGAGGCAGTTAGATAGGTCAAAGCTACCATGGAGCTGAGGATGGCATCCCAAGTAAAGGACAACAAGAAATTGTTTTTTAGATATATAGGGAGTAAAAGAAAGGCCCAGGGAGGAATAGGACCCCTACTAAATGGGCAGAAGCAATTGGTGACGGACAAGGGGGACAAGGCTGAACTCCTCAATGAGTTCTTTGCCTCAGTGTTCCTAAGAGAGGGGCATGACAAGTCTCTCACTGGGATTGTAGAGAGACAGCAGCAAGGCACCAGACTACCATGCATAGACCCTGAGATGATGCAGAGTCACTTGGAAGAACTGGATGCCTTTAAGTCGGCAGGCCCGGATAAGCTCCATCCGAGGGTGCTGAAGGCACTGGCCGACATCATTGCAGAGCCACTGGCGGGAATATTTGAACGCTCATGGTGCACAGGCAAAGTCCCAGAGGACTGGAAAAGGGACAATGTGGTCCGCATCTTCAAGAAGGGGAGGAAGGAGGACCCGGGCAACTATAGGCCAGTCAGTCTCACCTCCATCCTTGGCAAAATCTT
>NW_005842411.1:590490-593015 GCF_000455745.1 Alligator sinensis | reverse complement strand
CCTGCCTATGCAGGGGGTCGGACTCGATGATCTATTGAGGTCCCTTCTGACCCTAACATCTATGAATCTATGAAACCCTTCTCCCACATAGCGCTGAACAGCCCTGCCAAAGTCTAATGGTGGGGTACCAATATGTGCTAGTCTTGGTTGACTATGCAACATGTTTTCTGGAAGCAGTGATGCTTAGGTCAATTACAGCTAATTGAGTGGCAGAGGAGCTGTTAAAGTGGATCACCTGTGTGGGAATCCCCCACAAAATACTCACCGACCAGGGAACTAATTTTATTTTGGCTGTAATGAAGGCACTATGCAGCACCCTTGGCATCAACCATCTGAAGACATCCATTTATCACCCCCAGACCAATGAATTACTGGAGAGACTCAGTAGGACCATGAAGAGGATGCTCAGGAGATGCGCACAAAAGGATCCACGTAGGTGGGTCACAGTATTAACCCCACTATTATTTGCTTTATGGGATGCCCCTCAGGAGTTTATGTAGTTCTCACCCTTCCAGTTAGTATAAGGCCACAACCCAAGGGGTCACTTACAGATTGTTTGAGAAGAATGGGAAGCAAATGGGTCATGGATTATGGTGGAAAGGTATAGCTCGGAATTGCAACAGCGTATAAACAGGGCACAGCGGATTACTTTCCAGAATCTCTGGGCAGCTCAAGAATGCCAAAAGGCCCAGTATGATCGGAGAACAAAGTCCAGGATGTTCCATCCAGGAGACTTGGTACTAGTATCACTTCCAGCTTCGACAAGCAAACACTTACCTATGTGGCAAGGCCCTTTAAAGTGACCCAGCATGTAGGTCCAGTAGATTATGAGGTACTCAAACCCAGACACCACCAGGAATGTCAGCTCTACCATGTGAAACTTCTCAAAGATTGGAGGGCACCACAGGGCTGGATGGCACAACACGAGGAGATGGGAGAGGAGTTAGAACTTCCTTGCCTGGATTTCAGGGATGGAGCAACTCAGGGTGTGCAAATTCAGCTTGGGGGAGACTTAAACGCTGAGTAACAGCAGGAGCTGATGGAGATGGTAGAGCCTTCCGGGACGTGTTCCAAGAGACCCCAGAATGGGCCCAAGGAATAGAACATGAAATCAGGATGCCGCCAGGTGCTCTAGTCAGGGAGCGATGGAGGCCTATACCTCATCGACTACAACAAGAAGTACAGCAAGAAATAGAGAAGATGCAGAGACAAGGGATTATCCAGCCTTCTCAAAGTCCCTGGCACAGTCCAATAGTACCGGTGGCCAAACCTGAGGGATCATTCCACGTGTGCATAGACTACCAGAACTTGAATGCACTGGTGACCTTTGATGCTTTCCCCATGCCCCACATCAAGAAGACTGAGGAAGCAAGGTATATATCTATCATTGACTTAACCAAAGGGTATTGGCAAATCCTAATTAGACCTGCTGATTGCACCAATACAGCCTTTGGAATGCCCTGGTGCCTATTTGAATTCTTGTAAATGCCCTTTGGTTTAATGGAGCTGAGGCCACATTTCAGAGGCTTATGGATTTCCTGCTAGTGCCGCATGCAGCCTATGCTGCTGCTTACCTCAATGACATAATCATCTTTACCAACAGATTGGCCATGACATCTTAATGCCCTGAGGGCCATCCTGGGGGAATTCAAAGCAGCCGGGATGACAACCAATCCAAATAAATATAAATTGGCAGGGACAGAGACAAGCTATCTGGGGTTTTGTGTGGGCTGTGGAACTGTCTGAACCCTCAAAGACAAAGTAGAGGTGATATGCTGTTTCCAGGAGCTGTGCAACCATCATCAACTCTGACCTTCCAGGGGTTCATTAATTACTATCGGAGATATATACCGCACTTCACAGAGCTTGCTGCACCCCTCACAGATGCACTCTGGGGAAGGGCATCAAGCTCTCTACAATGGATGGGTGAAATAACAAAAATCTTTGAGACTCCAAAGGAGTCCATGTGTAGTGTTGTAGTAGTGCATACCCCAGACTTCTCTGTCCCTTTTGTCTTACAGACTGATGCATCTGACAGTGCATTGGGGGTGGTCCTGCTACAACAATGGGGGGAAGACAAGCGCCCGATCGTGTTTGCAAGCAGTAAGCTTAACCTAGCAGAAGCTAGGTATGCCACAATAGAAAAGGAGTGCCAAGCCATACATTGGGCAGTGGAATATTTCAAATACTATTTGATGGGCTGGGAGTTCCTGGTGGTAATGGATCATGCCCCACTTCAGTGGCTAAACAAAAAACCCTATAGAGAATACCCTCATAACCTGCTGGGCACTGGCTCTGCAGTCTTTTAAGTTCACAGTGGAACATCACCCTGGTAAAGATAATTTCATGGCAGATTTCCTCTCCAGATACAACAGTCTGGAGAAGCCAGCTGAGGAGGTGCACCAAGCACACCAGAAGCAACATCAGGCAACTTGGGATACACAGCAAGATACCAAGACACCAGAAGGCAGCTTAAGAGGGGAGGTCTGTGGTGGTGAAAAGCCCCCACAGGTGCCAGGGACACT
>NW_005842411.1:557904-590480 GCF_000455745.1 Alligator sinensis | reverse complement strand
ATTCCTGGAGAGGGAGAGGGAGCACCCTGTACCCTGGGAAACTAACTATCCAAATGGGTGGGGGCAGAGCAGGATCTATGCGAGCCAGCATTTCCCTGGCTCTTTAAGCAGCTGCTTCCTGGGTCAGGCAGTGGCCAGCTGATTGTGGCAGCTGATGCCACTGCCATGGGAAATTTTAAAACCCTGCTGAAAGCCGGAGGGAGAGGAGAGGAAGACAGCTGGGAGCACGTTGGCTGGACAGAGCCTCCAGGTGCTTGTTGTGGCAGCATTGCTGTTACTGCTCTGCAGCAGAGGAGGGGGAGTAGTTCCTGGCACCAGGCTGGGGACAGGCAATCCCCAGCCCCTCAACATTAAAATACCCAAGGGGTGTCCCTCCTGTTGTAGGACATCAGATGCCTGTGGCTCAACCACTTTAGACCAGGGACCTAAGCCCCAGGTTTACCAACATCCCGGCAGCAGGCCAAACTATCCAAGTCAATGCTGGACCCCACAGTCAAGGGGCAAAAGTACATCGTTGGGACCAAAACTGGAATACCCGAGCAGTTGGTGAGTGGACAGGGTGTATGGGAGCCAGAGCCCAGAGTGGTGCACCTGTGAGTACCCCATCCTCAGGTCTACATGGAAAAAGAACACCACTGAACACCCTCCTTCTTTTCATTTACCAACAAGTCATGGCAGGAGAGTTGGGGGGCCCTGACCTTGAGGGTGGAGTGGTACTTAGAGCCTGCTCGAGATGTGACAATGGGCTAAATCTGGCCTGTGGGCCATATTTTACCCACCCCTGGTTTATAGGCTTGTAACATGGATTATCTACTCAGGTTCTAGTAATTCCATCTCTTACCCAGTGAAGAAATGTCACTTGTGCGCGTTTTTATTTAGCTACCAGGTTCCAGATTTTATATAAATAGCTTGCATGTGCTTTTATTGTTTTATTGATATAAATTTATACTGACACCTGGAAAAATCTACCATCTGCTGGGAGCGAATGAAACCCTCATTATTCCCTTTACCTGAAATAAGCAAGCACTTATAGGTCATTTCCTTTCTGAATAGTCTTCAGAATCTCTTTTGTACACAGATATGCCAAACCCATGGCAGAAATGTCAAAAACAGCTTAGTGAAATATATTTAGCATTAGCAGTATAATTGGGCCTAGGATTTGTAAAAAAATATCTGGTGATGTCTCAATAATATCCAAGTAAAACCAATCCTACTAACTCTGCATTACTTCACACAGGAGAAAAAGAGTATAAATAAATCAATGAAACAGTTGGGTACATCAAAGTGCAGCATGTTTACCATCCTAAAGCTATCACCAACTGGGAACACAACACCATGTCTTTTAGCCCTGCATCCTTTTCTCAAAAGTTGAACATACTGCAGAAGGCATGGGCAGATAAGGACTTTATGCATGGCATGCATAGTGAGCTCAGAGCCCAAACTCTGGAGCTTCATGAAAGCAGGGCCTGAACTCTGCCACTGCTCATCACCTCTTCATTTTTTCACTGTTTTTCCCTAGTTCTAAACTCAGTGCATAAGGGCAGGGAGGAAGGGGAAGTATGAATAGCAGCAGCACTCATACTCTTGGCTCCATCTCTTTCTCTATGTGGCTCATATGCAGAAAGTTCTCTTCACTGTATGTGTCCAACACTCTTGAAAAGGAGACTCCCCCCACCACTACCACCACAATCCTGGATCTGCCTATGGAAGAAGGGTACACTCTTGAAGCTTTCTTCCCAAATGCCATTCATATATCTGTTGATTTCAATTGGAAACATCTGGCTCAGTATAATCTAGGATCTAAGGTAGCTCCTTTTTCATCCAGTGATTCATTCAGGTTTCTTTTAATACTCTGTTTCTTGTTTTACTTGGGCCAGAGGCTGCATACCACATTCAAATAATATGGAGAATTATCCCAGGTTTGTTCTCCTGGCAGAAAAAAAAACTTACCTAGAGACACCTGAAAAGGGTAAGTGGAGACCAGGACCGGGGCCTCCTGTAGGTCAGGGGCCACTCAGCCAGCTGGCAGCTCACCCCCCAGCTGTAGGAGAGATGGGTAGGCTTTGAGGGGGTGGGGGGAGACAGGGCCCTTCGCTGTAACAGTGACAGAAGTCCCTAAATTGAAATGATGGGCTTTTAATCATCACAATAAAAAAAAAAAATAACCTTTAGGGGACTAAACCCCTGTCACATCTACAAGTGCATATAGCAACATACTGTGTCCTTGGGGAGAAGGGGGAGGGGGAGAGCAAAGCACCCTAGGATGATGGAGAACTATGCTGTGGCATCTTTCAGAATAGAATGTGTACAGACATTCATTCTCCCAAAAGACACTCTCCTGGTAGTGATTTAAACCTGATTGTCCCTGGGTTATTTTTCTTCTGGAGCAAACATTTTTGCTCTGGGAGGAAAATCTTGAACATCTGTACACTCATGGTTTCTCCTGGAAGAGCAGCAAGTATCCTAGCTTGTAGTCAATTTGACTGCAACCTTAAATTTGTAGCAGGAAGAGTTGATCTCAGATACTCTGCCACTTTTTAAAACTTTCACAGTTATTATATCCTTTACTGTCTACCTACAGGAAATTTCGCTTGTCCTCAGTTTAAAAAGTTGAATTAAAAAAAAAAAACAAAAACACAGAAAAAGCTGTAGGATATGTGTATCAATGAGTAAAAGGAAGCAAAACCCATCATAAGGTATGTACTTCTTACAGTACCAGATTGAGGTAGTTAAGAATGAGGATTTATGACACTGCATATAGAAAGAAAGGAGCTTTATCAGCATAGGTCTTTTTGAACTCTAACTAGAAGCTCCTTAAAGGAACTTTCTTTTTTTGCTTCCCATCAAGAAATACCATTAAGTCATCACGGAATTCCACACATTTTACTTCTGAGATTCTGGGTATCTCATAGTTATCAGGTTCTGGAACATGTCATATTAGGTTAGTTCACAGCATTTTCACATGCAGAATATCTATCTCTGCAGAGTCCCAGTTCAAAATCTGATTTGACTCCAACACCAATGAACTACAATGGGAATGAATTATCACCTACATTCTTTCTCACTGATGGTTTGAGCTGGTAACCCAATCCATGTAGGAGACCACAAGAGATTAAAAATCTGAAACAGAAGGCAGGAGGAGGCATTGTCAAGTGAAAAAAAGCATCTGCCAAGTAGCAGCTCAGGGAGCAAATTTCTTGAGTACATGGAAGCAGGAGTAACATGTCTGTCAGTGTTACTGAGAAAGGAGGATAGGATGCTCCATTATTTCTAGTGCACAGGAGGAATGGCAATAATCACTTTAGTATGATTCTTTGTATTCTCTTCTTGAACTTTTCTCTCTGTCATTAACCATTTGTCTTTAGATTGGTACAGGTTATTCACAAAAATACCTAAAGGCAATACTGTAAACTCAAAGGACCATTTTCAGGAGGTATTTAAGTACTTAGTGGGGTTTCCAAAAGGGTCTAGGCTTGTAATTTCCCAAATCAATAAGAATTAGGTATCTTGGCAGTTTGGAAAAATCCCACTAGGTGTCTGTTTGCATAATCAGATATCAGCATACTTTCTAAAAGGTGATCCGTTGTCTCTAAGCTATTTCCCATATTCAGAAAAAAACAGGCATGGTGGTTGATTGTGCTTGCTGCCCTTAATAATTACAACTTCATTCATGTTAGTAAAGTTTCCTTAATGTGTGTGACTGCAGGAAGTTAGAAGTAATTGACTTACCCTTGAAGTACCCCCTAGTAGTTTTCCAAGCATGCTTATTTTTAATTCATTGTGAGACACAGGCTTTCAGTGCTTAAACATATTGACTTTTGTGCCATGTATGGGTTACATGTCAACAGCAGGCTCGTCAGATATTATTAGCTTGTGCTAATCAGTGGATGATGATGTTGTGCATTGCGTTTGTTTTTATTTACTTGGTAAATAGTCTAGATAGTTAGTAATTCTCTCTTGTGCTTTCTGTTTAATGGGAAATTTTCCTCCTGCTTGCAAATATTTTAACGAAGAATAAGCTACCAAATTCCAGTTACAGAAACAAGGTCTTACTTCTTACGATACAAAAATCTGCACATAAAAATGGAGAAAAATCTGTTCCCATTTAGTCCAAACTAACATTATATACCTAAGATGCAGTAGGTCTATATTATTAAGCCTTTCCAACAGAAAACAAATTGACTACAAGTCTTTTTATTTATTTTATTTTAAGAAGTGAAGTTTCCTTTAAAAAACTGGTTCTTCATGGTACCAATGTAGTTCTACCTTCCACATTAGTTACTGAGAACATACCTCAGTGAATGACAAGACTGTGTCAAAATGATGCCATTAACTCTCCCCAAGAGTCAATATGGAAGAAAGAATGAAGTTAATATGAAAACAGCAATAGTAGCCCTAACAGTTTTTCGGAGTTGTTATATTACTATGGCATTAGTCACTTGCGCAATAAATTCATTTGGCATTAAAGCAGCACTGATCCATTAAAAAAAAATTAAATGGAATTTAATAAATCAAAACTACTAAACATGAAAACTGAAATCCTGAGCTTTGGATCCAAGCGAGATATATTTGGCATATATTTACCCATCAGTTGCTGTGTGTCTTAATGCTGTCCTTCTTGGGCTACCAAATATAAATTATGCCTTACTGTTACTAAGAGTCTTCTGACTGTTTCATAAAATTAGGTCATCAAGGACAAATAACGGTCCTGGCTCCAGTGCGAGATGCGCAGGTGTAAGCCCGCTGCACCCTCGTGAGCCCAGGGACCCCTGACAACCCTTGCCTGCTTGCAGGTAAGCAGGGGTCTGTGGTACCTGAGGTATGAACCTCTTGCAGCCCCAGCAGACCCTGTTAAGTTGCCAGCTCCTGCAGGCAAAGTAGCAAATCCCCCAGTTTATCTTTTTTTTATTTCTTTTAAAATGGATTCCCTCCTCTTCCCCAAACATTTCTGACTTTTTCTCTCCCTCTCTATTCCCTGTAGATAAGTATAAGTGAGCTCAGACTTAGAATAAGCTTTAATATTTTTATTTTGGAAGCAAGTTTTTAGTTTGGATATCCACTGTTTTATATTGTATTATTATTAGGTTTGTATTGATTCTTACTGTTGTATATTGTATTATTATCATTTTCGAATTGATTTTTATTGTTTCATATGGATATTGTATGGTTTAGGCCTGTGTTTGTAAGTGAACCAAAGTCATGTCAAGTTTCCATTTTATATGCCAAGCCTCTATCTTGTGTCCTCTGCCTGGGCATCCCATGTTGCAACTGTATCAGTCACATAACAATCCCATGTAAATTGGTTCCCAGATGAATGAGAATGATTGGGAATATTTGAAATACAATGATAGCAGGCCCCTGCTGAATGGCCTGTAATGATTGGGCCATCACCTTGCATTGATTCATCCAGGAACCACGGACCTCACCCAGGAACAGAGACAAGAACCCAGCATTTGAAAGACAAAAGACCCTGAAGAACCAGCAACTCTGCCTTTGTACGCCACCATTACAGACACCCGAAACTGTACATCCCTGCATGGAGCACACATGCTCAGGATGCCAAGGGATGACCCTTGCATGGGCATGCCTCCTGTCACTAGGGTCACACAAGGTCTGCCCCTATAAAAAGAGACAGTGAAGACAGACCCAGTGGGACGCCCTCTCCATCTGGACCAACACCATGTCACACCACCTATCCACCCAGAGGCCCTGCCAGTGACTCCATTCTGGACAACACCTACTGGACAAAGACCCCTTTCCAGCCTGGATAGGTAGATATTACCTGCACACCTCCTCCTACAACGTGGACTCTCTCTCTCTCTGTGTCTCTCTCTGTCTGTCTCTCTCCTCCTGGACTTCAGTGGACTTTAGCTCCTGCACCTAGCCTCTCTAACCCCTGCTGCCAGTGTGTGTGTGTGCATGTGCGTGTGCGTGTGCGTGCGTGCAAGGGAACCAATAAGACATTGTGTCACCATCTCCCCTGTTCAATAAAACCACTGTCATTTGCAACCCTGAGTTGGGTCATGTTTTACTAAATCCCAGTCCCTTCCTTACCTTACATTTCAGCCTCATTCTCTCTCTCTCTCTCTCAGCTCCAGCTCCCACACCTCTCCACTAGTTTCCCAATCTCCTCTCAATTCCTACTGCCTTTTTCCTGTGACTTTCTGCTGCCTTTCTTTGCTTTCCCACTGCTCCTGCCACCTTTCAGTCTCTCCTGCTTCTTTTCTTGTGACTTTCTGCTGTCCATCTCTCTGTTTTTAGGCTTCCCCCACACCTTCTGTAGTCCTCCTCCCCACCCCTGTAGCTTCCCAGATCCTCGTGGCTGTCCTGCAGTTCTTTCTCCAGCTCCCAGCACCTACTCCTGCTCCATGCAACTTCTCTAGCTGCCCTGGAGCCATCCTCTGGCTCCCCACATCCAGAGCCCCTCTTTAACACCCACACTTTCCCTTAGTCCCATTTTCCCTCTCCCCACCTACCTTTTCGAGCTCCCCCATAGCTCTGGGTCCAGTCCCAGCCTCTGTGCCAGCATCGCTCTGCTGTCCTGCAGGCTTTGGGCATTGTCTTTTAATCAATTAAGATAAATTAACCTAAAGTTACCCACAAGCCTCAGTTCTTCAGCCCAAGCCCCTCTAGACTACTGGTTCTAATCCCAGTCCCGGTGGCTTTCACTCCCAGCAACTTTCACTTCCTACACTTCTACTTTCTTACCTTAACCTTTCCCCAGGTATCCAAAGTACACCAAGCACATACATACATACACATCACAATACCCAAACTTAGGAACTCACCTCTGTGTATGAGTAGGTGGGTTGTATGTGTATGAACTGGTGAGTGTGTGTGTGTGTGTGTATACATATATAATATATATATATATATATATATATATATATGGCATTGTGTGCAGGATATACAAATTAGTGATCTGTGTCTAACTTTTGGGGTGTATAGTGTATGTGCTTGAACTGGTGATAGGTATGCATGTGCCTAGGCTGGTTTGGATGTGTACGTGCCTGAGATGGTAGTATGTGTGTGTATGCACCTAATTGATTTGTGTATTTGTATATGTGCAATTGTGTCACACCCTCCTGTCTAACAGTGCAATATTGAGATCCTGAGAGTTGGCCTGACCCCACAGGACAACAGCAAAACAGGCTCTACTGTAGCTACCACCCCCACTCACTCTAAGACAAAATGCAAAGTGTTTATCATGGGAGACTCCATCATGAGTGGTACTGAGGGGACAATCTGCCACTCTGACCCCTTAGCCCAAGAAGTCTGTTGCTTCCCAGAAACCCAGATCTGAGACATTGTGGAGAAGATCCCTAAACTCCTGCAGCCCGTTGACCACTACCCTATGCTCTTCATCCATGTGGGTACGAATGGCATGGCTTGGAGTGCTCCCAGCCAGGTCATGAAGCACTACAGGGATTTGGGAGTGAGACTTAAGGGTTTGGTGGTGTAGGTGGTGTTCTCATCGATCCTCCAGTCTTGGGCTATGGGCTGAGGAAGTAGAGGAGGATCCAGGTAGTAAACCAAAGACGGAAATGCTGGTGTCATCAGGAAGGCTTTGGCTTCCATGACCACAGTACGCTCTTTGGTGAGAGAGGCAGTGAGCTGCTGGGAAGGGATGGCCTCCATCTCTCTCCGCTGGGGAGGAGGCTCTTCTCAGCCAGACTGGCTGACCTGCTCTACCAGGCTTTAAACTAAGCCCAACGGGGGATGGGGGGACTACCGCCACTGCTGGCCTGCTGAGCAGCCCTTGTAAAGCCAGCAGGTCAAGGCACTTAGGGGACCCCCCCCCTGCCTCATCCCTGGAATGATCTGTAGGCAAGGCAAATGCCTCCATGGGGACACATGCGTGCCTAGACACAAATGCCAGGAGCTTGGGGAATAAACAGGAGGAACTTGCCCTCCTGCTAAACACAAATAACTATGATGTCATAGGGATAACAGAGACCTGGCAGGACTCCACCCATTACTGGATCACAGGTATAGAGGGATATACCCTGTACAGGAGGGATCGAGTGGACAAAAGCAGCAGGGTGTAGCTCTCTATGTCAAGGAAAGCTACACATCCCTGCAAGCCAACATTGGCACCCACGTTGGATGACTGAAGACCCTCTGGGTTAAAATCCATAGGGAACATGGCACAGGGGATACTATGGTGGGAGTCTACTACAGACCCCCTACCCAGGATCAAGACCTTGATCAGGATTTTGCCAGGGAACTGACTGAGGCCACTCACTCCCAGTGTAAGGTTGTTATGGGAGACTTTAGCTACCCAGACATCTTGTGGGAGGAGTGTTCAGCCAAATCTGAGCGGTCATAAAGCTTTCTCTCATGTGTGGATGACCTCTATCTGATGCAGGAGGTCTATGGGCCAATGAGAGGTAAAGCACTTCCTGACCTGGTACTGGCAACTGGGGATAACCTAATTAGTGACCTAATGATTGAACAGAACCTGGGTGACAGTGACCATGAGCTGATCACCTTCACCATCCACCATAAAGCTGTCAAGTCAGTCAGTAATACAGAAGTCCTCAACTTCAGGAAAGTTGACTTTGACAAGCTAAGGAGGCTAGTCAGTGAGGCCCTAAAGGGCCACAACTGAAAGGGGAGGGGTGTTTAGGATGAGTGGTTGCTCCTCAAGGGAGCAAACCTGGATGCTCAAGCAAAGTCTATCCTGTCTCAGAGGAAAGGCAGCAAAAGGGAACAGTACCCCCCTTGACTCTCCAGGGAACTAGCAGACCTCCTGAATCTCAAAAGAAAGATCTACAAAGGATGGAGGACTGGATCCAGCACCATGGAGGAATACTCTGCACTGGTCTGGATCTGCAGAGAGCAAACCAGGAAAGCCAAGGCTGTGATGGAACTCCAGCTAGCTACAAATATCAAGGACAATAAAAAGTCCTTTTTTAGATATGTGGGGAGCTGAGGAAAAGCAGGGGCAACATTGGACCCCTACTAAACCAAATGGGATAACTGACAACCGATGCACAGGAAAAAGCAAACTTGCTAAATGGGTACTTTGTGTCAGTTTCCCATGGGACACCCCCTACCCACTTCAGGACAGGGAGGCCTGGGTGAGGGAGATTCCTTACCCTCCATCAAAGCTGACCTCATGAAGGAACAACTTTACAGGCTGGATACCTTCAAGTCAGTTGACCCTGACGGTTTACACACAAGGGTACTCAAGGATATGGATAGCATCATAGCTCAGCCCCTTGGAAGACAGCCAATGTGGTGCCTATCTTCAAGAAAGGGAGGAAAGTGGATCCAGCAAACTACAGGCCCATCAACCTGACGTCTATGCTGGGGAAGGTCTTGGAAAATATTATGAAAGGGCCATCTTTAACAGACTAGCTGATGGCAATATCCTGAGTGATACCCAACATGGTTTGCTGTGGGTAGGTCTTGCTTGACAAATCTCATTTCCTTTTAAGACCAGGTGGCCTATCACATGGACAAGGGGGAAGAGATTGGTGTCATATATCTTGACTTAAAAAAAACCTTTGATCTGGTATCCCATGATCACCTCTTGGCAAAACTGGCTAACTGCGGCCTTGACCTCACTATGATTCACTGCCTGGGGATTTGCTCCATGTTAGGACTCAGAGGGTGGTGGTTGATGGAAGATAATCATTGTGGTGTTCTGTGACCAGTGGGGTCCCTCAAGGCTCTGTCCTAGGGCCTATACTTTTTAACATCTTCATCAATGATGTAGACATTGGTGTCAGAAGCAGACTGGTCAATTTTGCCGATGACACAAAACTCTGGGGTAAAGCATCCACAAATGAGGATAGAAGGGTGATCCAGGCAGATCTTGACAGGTTCATGAAATGGGCGGATGAGAACCCTATGGTGTTTAACACCCAAAAATGCAAAATTTCTCCACCTAAGGAGGAAAAACCTGCAGCATGATTATAGGCTTGGCAGTGCTATGCTGGTTAGCACTACAGATGAAAGGGACTTGGGGGTCAAGATTGATCACAAGATGAACATGAGCCTTCAATGTTATGCTGCAGCTAGTAAAGTGGCCGAAACGCTGGCTTACTAAAGCAAAGATGCTTCTGAAGCAAATCCCAGGACATCATTTTCCCACTGTACTCAGCCTTTAGAGGCTGCAGATGGAATACTGCATTTAGTTCTGGGCCCCACAATTCAAAAAGGATGCAGAGAAGCTTGAAAGGGTGCAGAGGAGAGCCACATGCATGATCATAAGTCAGGAAAACAGACCTTATGATGAGAGGCTGAGAGCCATGGTACTCTTTAGCCTGGAAAAGCACAGGCTCAGGGGTGATTTGGTGGCCACCTATAAATTTATCAGGGGCGTTCACCAGGATCTGGGGGAATGACTATTCACCAGAGCGCCCCAAGGGATGACAATATCGAATGGTCATAAACTACTCTGTGACCGATCAAGCCTGGACTTAAGGAAGAACTTCTTTACTGTCCGAGCCCCTGCAGTGTTAGACAGGGCTGCAGAAAGCCTGAGCACCAGTGAGGCTCAGAGTAAGACAAGGCTGTGGACAAAAAAGCCCCCTTGGCTGAACAGGGAACTTCAGGAGAGTCTGGGGGCAAAGAAAGAGATGTATAGGCAATGGAAGTGGGGAGGAGTCACCAAGGAGAAATATATCTCCCTGGCATGCAATTGCAGGGAATTAGTTAGACAGGTCAGGGTGGGGCTTGAGCTCAGGCTGGCTTCAACAATCAAGGACAATAAATAGTCCTTCTTCAGGTATATAGTGGGCAAAAGGAAAGCTCAGAGCAACATAGGACCCCTGCAGGACAGATCAGAACAGTTGGTGGTTGACGTGGGTAAAAAAGTGGAGCTCTTCAATGATTTCTTTGCTTCAGTATTTCTAAGTCCTGACCAAGCTCTATGTACCGACCAAGCCAATTCCCCCACCTCGATCATTGATGGGTGTCCACATGGCACCAGTCTGCCTACAGTTAGTTCTGAAATAGTTAAGGAGATCCTGGAGGAGCTGGATGGGTACAAGTCAGCAGGCCTGGATGACCTCCATCCATGGCTGCTGAAAAGATTGGCCAGTGTTATAGCTGAGCCACTGGCACAGTTGTTTTAGCACTCATGGTGCTCTGGCCAGGTCCCTGAGGACTGGAGAAGGGCCAATGTGGTGTCCATTTTCAAGAAAGGGAGAAGGGATGAGGCAGGTAACTTTAGGTCAGTCAGTCTTACCTCTATTCCTGGGAAAATGCTAGAGAAAATAATCAAAGAACACATTTGTGAAGGCCCAGCAGGGGAAACGATGCTGAGGGGAAACCAGCATGGGTTTGTCACAGGTAGATCTTGCCTGACAAACCTTGTAGCCTTCTATGACCAGGTCACACACTGCCTGGACGTGGGATCCAAGGCTGATGTCTTCTTCCTGGACTTTAGGAAGGCCTACAACAGAGATTCGCACCCTATCCTCATGGGGAAGCTAGCAGACTGCAGAGTGGATGCCTACACGGCCAGGTGGGTGGCCAACTGACTTAGGGACTGCACCCAGAGAGTGGTGGTGGGTGGTTCCTTCTCAGCCTGGAGGGAGGTGGGCGGTGGGGTCCCGCAGGGTTCGGTCCTTGGACCGATGTAATTTAAGATCTTCATCAGTGATTTGGATGAGGGTGTGGAGAGCACCCTCTCCAAGTTCGCTGATGATACCAAGTTATGGGGCAAAGGTAGTACACCGGAGGGCAGGGAGCAGATTCAGGTTGACCTGGACAGGTTGGATCAATGGGCTGTCCAGAGTTGTGGTGCAATGAAGGGGTGTGTGTGTGTGTGTCTGTGTGTGTCTGTATCTAAGGGAGAGGAAGAGGAGAGGGACACAAAAACAGTTCTGGACTATCATTTCTATTAATTGTATTCAATAATAAGGATTCAACAAGGTGACACTGATCACAGGAGCATTCATCTGTGCCTTGTTGTGAGGAAATCACAACTTTTTGTAGAATAACAAAATAGAGAACACCAGTTGGAAAAAAAAAATCAATTTCTGCTCTGTTGGATCCAAGCAAAGCAAGTATGCAAAACTTAGGCTGATTGCAACTTCTGCTGTTCAGTGGAGCTACACAAATTTGGAGTATGGACAATACACAACTGCAGAGATAGAGGCAGACAAAAGTGAGGGCAGAATATAGCAGATTGTTGTTTAAAATTGAATAAAAGCAACTTTAAAGATATATAGACAGAATAAATATTTATGTTTTGAATTTGTTAGAATTTAACTTTTCCTTATAGGCAGAGTCTTAAATCAATCTCATTGACTTTGCATTTCACTTAAATCATTTCAAAATATGAAGAGCCATATTGTACCATCAAATATGCCCTTGCTGCCTCATTAAAAGGACTGAATTTCAAGAGCTAATTGCCAAGAGATAAAAAGATTCTTGACAATAAGAAAATGTGAGGTGCTTAAGAATCCAGTAAAGAGTTTTTAAAATTATTCACATATTTTAAGGCAAATGTGTCAGAGGCCCAAATTGTACTTGAACCTCTTCATTAAAAGCAAATTGTACTGGAATTTCTTCATTAAAAACCATCCAGAAGTCATAAAATTATGACTTAGTGTCTTCTCCTGAGATAGCTTTATGACTCAGTAAAATGGAAATGAGTTTGTAAAGTTTCTTATGCTCTTTGGAATAATTGTATGGACCACTGATGATAACCATATGCCTGATTATGTAATAATAACACATGCAAAGTTCCCTACCTTACCACTGATCCTGAGACCAATTGCACTACACAGCACCAGGCCAAAAGTTGATTAACCAGGTCCAAGTGAACATTCACTCTCTAACAAAGGACACTGAGAGCTTTAGCAAAGTTTATCTTACATAACCAGTTAAATTTCAAAATGTTTCATGTTATTATTCCTTTTCCATTGTACATCCTGAACAATGCATAACCGGCCTTTGGAATGTATGGTAAAGTGGCTGCCATGAAATTAAGCAGTCCAAGGGCTCTGAACTCTGATCCCTGAACCATGTCTGGTAAACCTTGTATAGTGACAACATCATGGTCACTTCTTTGACTCTGGGTCTACTTTTTCCATCAAAATTAACACAACAGCAGTTGCCAGAGGACACTGAAGTAAGACATCCCTAAAAGGAATGAGTAGACTGGTACCTTTCTCACATCACTATTACAGGAGGATTCTGAGGCCCAGAGATGGAAAAATTATACTATAAGCTGCATATATTTTGTATGTAATGTTTTAGAACCTGGAATTTACTTTGCTCAGTCATTCAATTCCTTAAGCATAATGAGAGGATGTATTCACTCTTGATCCTACATGTAGGTGCTATTATATAGAGAAAAATCAGTGCTTATTAAACATTCTGCTTTTTTTTTATTATCTGAATTTGAAGAACTCAGGAATTCTTTTCCTTTTCCTGGAGGATAAGCTAAAAGATAGTCATGATTCAGGAAAGATAAGCAACAAAAATAAACCTAGAAAAAAGGGTCAAGGAGTGTAAAGGTTGTGGAAATCATAGAAAATGTCCTCAGGATTTCTAAAACTTTTCCATAAAATTCAGTTTGCTAACCTGACTTATTTTAAAGAACAATCTCTCTCATTTGAAAGTTTACCCTTTATCATTACCCGATTTTAAGATTAAAAATCCATGTGTCTGGATTTCTTATTACTTCTGAAGTTTTTTTATGGAGATGTAGGGTAGGTGCATTTTAATATAAAGCTTCCTATTGAGAACAGAGTTTTCTGAAGTGTGAAAAGTACTTTCTATGCATATATTAAGTTTTCTCAAAGTAGTGCTAGGGTTATGATTAAAAAAAAAAAAGTAACAACAACATAAACTCAACCCAAACAAATACATCTCTCAGAGTGACTATATTTGGATTTTGGGTGAGTGCTGGATTTTCAGCTGAATAAAGGCATGACCTGTGGCCTAGCAAAAGCTGCTGACCACAAGACAGAATGATATATTAAAACTATATTGCAAGATGCTTAGTCAAGCAGACTTTGCTTATGAATGCTTATGCTAAGCCAGCCATTTGCTTATGCTAAGTAACTATTTTAACAGTGTCAACCATTTCCTAAAAAAGCAGCAAGTGAGTCTGTGTGAGTCTGAGTGCTGTGAATGAGGTTAAGTCTTAGGAATGTAGAAGATGGTACAATTTGGGACTGAAAAACAGACTGAAATGTGGAAGACAACACATAATTGGTAACACAATCCAAGGTGAACATATGCAAAAAGGTGAATGGTGATTGGTGAAGGTACCAGGTTTTGGTCAAAGTCCACCCAGTGACCAAAGAAGTGGGATGAAGGTCTTAGACATGCTCTCTTAGAAAAGAGGCATGTAAATGAATGAAATGCACAGGCAATTCTATGCTAATAAAGTAAACTGTAAACAGAGGCGGAGCTTGAAATAGGAGGAGATATGGGTGGAACAAAGGAGGAGCGAGGGTGGAATAAATGTTAATGAACATGAACCAAAGTGTATAAATGTGGAAAGAACTATTGTTTATTGCAGGTCCCTGGTTTCTTGGTTTTTTCGGGACCTGGCCCAAGGCTGCCTCCATTCTGAATAAAGCTATTGCGAGCAATGTGTGCTGGTGTTTGCTCCCTGCTTGCTCTGGCTGATGAGTAACAGGATCCCTGAGCAATTGGATCATTGTCTCTCTAGTTGTTGGGTGCCACATGGAGTCGGGGTCTAACAACATCCATTTATTTAAATAGAAATGGGCCACCATTGTCATATTCTAAAGTAATGCGTAATTTGGGACTATTGTTCACATGGGATGCGAATGGGATTTGTATCCTAAAGCCTGCAAGTGCTTTTCAAAAACTCCATCAGCTTTTGGAGTGTTAGAACTGGTTCCTTTTCATCTTACTAGCATATATCTTCATAGAAAAAGACATGAGATTGATGTGAATGAAGATAAAAACAGACTCCTTACCAACTAAATAAACATATTTTTTCTGGACTAGGTTACTGAAGAGAATTGTGTTTAGTGTTGTGCACAACTAGCCCCAAACCTTCTTTTCCCCTATCTAAACATATTAAAAAAAAGTTCTAGATTTAGAGTTGAAAAATGAAAAGAGTAACAGACTTTTTCTCTATCCACCTTACTCTGGATACTAATTCTGGCTTCTTAGTAGGGCTGTCTGAAATTTCACTGGCAGTTTCATTTTGATGCTGTTTCAACTCATTTTGAGCTCAAAACAGCAAAATCAAAATGAAACAGAGCTTCAAAACAGCCTCAAAATGAAACGAGGCAAATCAAAATGTTTGAACATTTTTGAAACATTTCAATTTTTGAAGCTCAAGCTGGGCTTGCCTGCAGGGAAACAGAAACTAAAGTAAGGAGAGGGAGGGGGAAAAGGGGAAGGTGGGGAAGAAGTACTCTCATTATTCACTGTGTAGCTGGCTAGTCACTGTCATCCTTCCCTGAGGTCCCTTCCAATCCCAGTGCTCTGGGGGAGGGATGGAAAAACTGCATACAAGGCAGCGTTGTTTGAACTGGCCTGCTTTCTGCCTTGGTGTCAGTTATACTGAACTGTGTGTTCCAGCAGCTCAGCATCAGACAACTATGGCTAGCAGCACTGATCTTCTAAATGATTTCCTACTTGCTAGCAAGAGAGATTTCAGATTCAGGATACCTTTTTATTCAAGGCTCTTTTATTTTATTATATTAATTGATTTATTCTTTTGAATTCTATAATTATATTGGATAGGATTACTGTAGAATTTAATTTATATAGGAAGCAAAATACATTTATATTTTATTTGTATACATTTAAAGCTTTGCAGCATACATTACAGAATTTATATAGGAACAAAGACATATTTCTATTTGCTTTTATACATTTCTTATTTGCATCACACACCTACCTACACTCTTGCACCCACACTTTTGAATTTATACAGGGACTAAGCCATATATTTGCTGTTTTGTTTTACATTTCTTATTTGCATCACACACACACCTACAAGTACCACCAATGCCCTTGCACCCACACTTTTGAATTTATACAGGGCCTACGCCATATACGTGCCATTTAAGATTTCTTATATGCCCAGCCACCTACATTTTTAAATTTATATATGAACACAAATACATTTATATATTTGTAGAAAAGGAAGACATGAAACACGCCATTAAGTGTGGTGGAAAGGCAGGTGGCCACACTGGCCTGCCTTCAGGGAGGGGTGGAAGAGGGGATAGAGGGAGAGCTGTAAGTTCCCCCCACACCAACCAAAGTGAGAGACAGCCTCTTTCCTACAGCTAAAAGGGATGAGGCTGCTAGAAGCAGCAAGGAGAGGGGAGCAGTGCCAGTGCCACTTCCTGTGCCTGAGACTGCATCCCCTCGATGTGCACCGGCGATAAGCACCTCCACCACTACCATGATGGCAACAACAGGCAGCAGCACCCACACCAGCACAGCAGCCTACTCTGCCCCTATTTTACTTCCCATGCTGAGACTTCCAGTTCCAGAGGAAGAGATGGTGCTCAATCTGGAGCTCAGTGCCCTAGCAAGGGAAATTATGGTGAAGGAGGGGAAATCAGCTGAGTTTGAGCTTGACACCCCTCAAGTTTCCCCTAGAGCCAATTTCTCTTTCCCCAGAATGTATTTCAGAGGAGGTTGATGGTGGAGGCAAGCAGCTCAGCTGAGTCTGCTCCTCCTCTTGCTGTGCCTCTGCCTGCTGAGGAGGAGGAAAGTGCACCAGCATCCACACATACACCTGCACCCCATAAGCAAGTGGGTAGTGTGTTCTGGGATCATTTTGAGCTGGCAAATCATCCCACATATGATATCTGCCTGCACTGCTGAGCCAAAGGAACAAAACATACGAGTGCCATGAGTATGCTTGTGCATCTCTGCAGGCACCACCCCCTTGCTCTTGCTCCTTCTCAGCCTGGCACCAGCAGGAGCATGCCAAAAAGGAATTCCTCTTCTCTCTTCAAAGCCCCTGTCCCCCCAAAGAAGAGGCAGGCCACCCTGGAACAGTCGGGGAAAGGCAGACAGAAAGGGGGGTGCATTCCAAAAGCAAGTGAGATCACCCAGAGCACTGGGGAGATGCTTGCTGTTGATGGCCAGCAATTCTCCCTAGTTGAGTGGCCAGGGTTCAGGCAGCTCATGTGCCTTCATGCACCACCTTTAGTAGGACAGTGGTGCCATCCTGTATGAGGCATGCAAGGAGTACTTGAGGGAGGAGATGCACAAAGTAGGTCCGCAGGTGACTTACACTTCACCTCAGACATCTGGAGCAGCTGGGGTGGAGATCATGCCTACCTCCCCCTCACAGGACACTGGTGTGACCAATCAGGCCATCGGTGGGTTCTCCTTCAAGCTGAGGTGCTGGATGAGCCTCACAAGGCAACAGATATAATGGGGGCCATGACACGCTTGGTGCAGGTGTGGCTCACTGGGCAGGGTGAGCTCACCCACAGGTTCATGGTCACTGAAAATGGGGACAATATGGTCAAGGCAGTCCATGATGCCAACTTAGATGGCATCCACTGTGTGGCAGACAAGTTCCACCTCCTTGTCAAGGACACCTTGGAGGAGGACAGGGCTGCCAGTGATTGTGCCAGCACCACCAGGAAGCTCATTCCCAAATTCAGGAAGGAGGCAGGCTACTTCCACCAGAGCATCATGGGGAGCAAGATGTTGTGGGATAAGCAAATAGAGCTGAGCATCCTGCAGCACAAAATCATGCTAGATGTGGAGACTCGGTGGAACTCCACATACCTGATGCTCGAGAGGCTGTGGAACAACAGAAACCCATCCATGACATGGTCTTGCTCAGGGAGATCAGGAGCAGCGGAACCCTAAACAGAGCTGAGTGAGATACCATCTCCCAGATCTCAGTGGTCCTCAAGTCCTTCCTCAAGGCCACTGAGAGCCTCAGCACTGCTAATGCCGTCCTTAGCCAGGTGATCCCCATAGTGAGGGAACTTCAGAGCCAAATGGAGAGCTTCCAGGGGATCGATGTTCCTCGCTGGAGCAAGCCACTATTACCAGACATGCAGGCACTGGTGAGGTGTCTGAAGGAGGGCATCAGGAAATGGCTTGATCCCTTGTAGTCCAGTACAGTCCACATGCTGCCCACCATGTATGACCCAAGGGTGAAGGGAACTGTATGCAGCAGCCAAACACTAAATCAGTGGATGGAGACACTGGTAAAGTCAGGGAGGCAGAACGGTGGGGGGGGGGGGGATGTGGAAAAGGGGGATCCACTGTCCCATACTAGCACATCATCCATCAGCCACTCTCCTCATCTACCACAGGCACTGCCAATGTGGGCCAAGGCCATAGTTCATATGGTGGAGACCAGAGGCACCAGATACTGTCATCAGGCAGGTAAGTGCTCACACCTTGGTGGCTGCCTACCTAGCCAAGGATGTGGAGCCGCTGTTGTGCGACCCTTTGGCCTACTGGGCAAGCTGCAGCCAGATGTGGCCAGATCTGGCCACATACCCCACCACACCTGCTTGGATCCTGGTTTGGTGGAGCAGCTGGTGTTCCTGAAGGTGAAGCTCCCACTGCTGGGGTTCCCCAAGCTTCAGGTGCAGATGGAGTGAATGCCACCCTCCCCTCCTCACTCCATCCATGCCTATTTCCTTTTTTAAAAAACAGCTAATGCCCCACTTTCAGCTGTAGGGGCACTAACTGCATCACCAGCCAGCAGGGGAAGAACATTTCCCTGCTGAGCTTGTTCCCCTGCCAAGATGAACTTGGAGATATGGAATAGGGCTATGGGGAAGGAGGAGGCCCCAAGTCCCAGGAATGACCACTAACAGTGCACCCTGCCAGGGTAGGGAGGCCTGGTGGGACTGCTGGTGGCATGACAGTCCTATAAATGCCAGGACCAATGATCCCCTAGTGATAGGCGGGTAGGAGGTGCCATAACCTCCAGTTAATGCATGCACACACACAGTCCTAGCTGGGGAAAGCTCTGAACTGTCACATCTTTGACAGGCCTGCGGTTTGCAGGTTGCAGTGGAGTTGTGAGGCTCCAGGTGAGCTCAGCTTAGCTGCCTGGGATGCCAGTTTTTGCACTGAAAAACACTTTGTCAGGCTGAGGAAGTACCTGCAGTTGGTGTGTCCCTTGGTCCTGGGTGGAAGAAATAGTAAAGAAGCCAGAGGTTGGCCAGGCATTCAATGCAGGCAAGAAAGCCAGTCAGTGAAAATGGAAGTGGAGACATCAGGGGTGAGGGCCAGGCTGGGGTGTGGGGGACTGGAGGTACCTGGGAAGTCATATGTCCAGCAGGTTGCAGTGTCAGAATTCCACTTCTTATATTGAGTCTATGAGTTTCTTTACCTAGGCGGCTGAAGAAGTGACGTTCATAGGCCCAGCTGTGAAAAGTGGTTTGTAAATTGTTCCCTCTCAGGATCAGGTCTGAAAGATTGGAGGCAGAGTGTTTTTTTGGTGAGGAATGTGCCCCCACTGGTAGTTGGGTATTGTTGTCTTTGATAGTGTCCAGTTTGTGGGGGTACTGGAGATAGTTGGCAGGTTTTGTGTTTTGAGCTGTAGGAAGTTGGTTTCAGTTCTGGTGATGAGGTAGGGGCTTGTTTGAATTTACAAACCACTTTTCAGAACCGGGCATATGAACGTCACTTCTTCAGCCTCTTCAGTACAGAAACTCATGGATTCAATATAATATAAACAGTGGAATTCTGATACACTGCAACCTGCCGGACATCTGACTTCCCAATGACATCTGCACTTTTGCTTGCACTGCTACATCCACCGTCCCCCTTCACTCCCACCTCCTACTGCAGCCTGTCCCTCACCCCCTGGTGCCTCCCTTTCCATTCTCACTGACTGGCTTTCTTACCTGTATTGCATGCCAGGCCAGTCTCTGGCTTTTTTACTATTCCTTGCATCCAGGACCAGCAGACATACTATCTGCAGGTGCTTCCTCAGCCTAACAAAGGGTTTTTCAACCTGAAATCTTCCTAAGATATATTTCTGTAACTATTCTGGATTTTTTTTTTTCATAATAAGCATATAAACATAACAACACAAGATAAGCCATCACACACCATGAGTAACATATATCCAACACAGCATGTTTACCTGTTGCTTTCAATTCCTTTATAAAAAGAAAGGCTCTGTGACAGTTTGGCTAGGCTACCACAGTGAGTGAGCAGCACTAGCACAGTTGCACCAGCAGCATCTAAGTTATTCTATGCCTACTCCCATTTATAATAGTGGATCGGGATGAGGCTGAAGGGGAGGAGGAAGCCTCAATGGGGTACAATGGTGTGTTGTGCACAGGCCCCAGCAGCAGGAAGGGCACACTTAAATACAAGTACGCACACCATAAACACATACACACTCATACAGTGAGGGTGCACCTTAACAGACATGCTGTAGAAGAAGCAGCTCCTACTTGAGAGGAAAGAAAGGCTCTTTGACAGTTTGGCTAGGTTACCAGAGATGCTGCTGGTGTGACTGTGCTAGTGCTGCTCACTTGCTAAGTTATTTTATACCTGCTGCCATTTAAAGTGTTGGACCAGGATGAGGCTCTAGGGGAGGAGGAGGCCTCAATGGGGCACACTACTGTGTTGTGTAGATGCCCCAGTGCCAGTGAGGGTGCACTTTAACACACACACAATACCACAAGCACCCATGACACAAATCTGGCCTGTCAGCATCTAGGGGTGCAGGGCCCCAGAACCCAGAATCCCCCTGTACCTATCTTCTTGAAAGCTGGGAGGCATCGTGGCCTCAGCAGGGGCCAGCAGACCTTCAGTTTTCAACCCCCTGTGCCCCAAGACAGACACAGTCCCACAAACACCCATGACACAAGTTTTGCCTGTCAGCCGCTAGAGGTGCAGGGCCCCAGAACCCAGAGTCCCCCTGCATCTATCTCCTTGAAAGCTGGCAGGCTTCATGGCCTCATCAGGGGCTAGCATGGCTGCAGATTTCACCCTGCTGTGCCTTAACAAACACACAGTGTCACCCATGTTATGAGCTTTGCTTGTCTGCATCTTGAGGTGAAGTTTCCCCCAAAACCCTGTACCTATCTCCTAGAAACTTGGCAGGCTTTGTGGCCTTGGCTGGAACTAGAATACCTGCAGTTTTGACCCCACTGTGGCTTAACACATACACGTGACAAGAGTTTTTCTTTCAAGACTTTGAGGTACAGTTTCCTCAAACCCCCTGCATGCATCTCCTTGAAACCTGGCAGGCTTCATATCCTCAGACGGGGCTACTGTATCTGGAAGTTTCATCTAAATCAGGAGAAAAATGACAACATTATAGGCTGTTTTGCGCTTTCTATTATAGCCTATGGGTGAAATGTCAAAACAGCATTGAAACAGTGAAACTGTTTTGATGAAACGAAATGGGACAGTGGTTTCAAATCAAAATGAAATTCAAAATGAAATGCTGTTCCATAAAAACATTGAAACACAAGTCAAAATGGAATGGTGCCATTTCAAACAGCCCTACTTCTTAACAATATGCCAGTAAACACTGACTGTGAGGCTGATACTACCATGCTGATCTCATCTCTGACTCTCTGTCAGCTATAGCACAGACCGAGGACTGAACAGCCTTCAACTGCTGGGTCATGAATCAGAGGATCTATTCAGAGTCCTCTCTTGCACACTGAGTTTGTATCTCCCAAATTCTATGTCAATAAATGAATTTCTATCACACATAGTCAAGTATGACTACTACTGATACTGGAAATCAGATTCTACATGTGGGGTTCAAGAGACATGCTGGGGCAAGTTGGCATCTACATTCCCTCCTACTCGCAGCCAAGATGGCATGATGATATTCTGTTGCTCATTCTGCTCCATAGATTTCATAGACATTAGGGCTGGAATGGACCTCGGAAGATCATTGAGTCCAGCCCCCCACCCGAAGGCAGGAAGTCAGCTGGGGTCATAGGATCCCAGCAAGATAAGCATCCAATTTTTTCTTGAAGGTGTTCAATATAGGTGCTTGAAATACCTCCGATGACAGGCTATTCCAGACCTTGGGGACTCGGACAGTAAAGAAATTCTCCATATGTCCAGCCTGAAATGGTTTTGCAGTAGTTTATAACCGTTTGACCTCATCATCTCTTTGGGCGCTCTGGTGAACAAACGTTCCCCCAGATACTGGTGGGCTCCCCTGATAAACTTATAGGTGGCCACCAGACCACCCCTGAGCCTGAGCTTTTCCAGGCTAAAGAGCCCCATAGCTCTCAGTCTCTTGTCGTACGGTCTGTTTTCCTGACCTCTGATCATGCATGTGGCTCTTCTCTGGACTTTATCAAGCTTCTCCACGTCCTTTTTGAATTGTGGGGCCCAAAACTGGACACAGTACTCCAGCTGTGGCCTCACCAAGGCCAAGTACAATGGGAGAATGACATCCCAGGATTTGCTTGAGAAGCATCTATGGATGCAAGCCAGCGTTTTGGTTGCTTTACTAGCTGCAGCATCACATTGAAGGCTCATGTTCATCTTGTGGTCAATGATGACCCCCAAGTCTCTTTCTTCTGTACTGCTAGCCAGCATAGCACTGCCAAGTCTATAAGGATGCTGCAGGTTTTTCCTCCCAAGGTGGAGAACCTTGCATTTTTCAGTGTTAAACACCATCAGATTCTCATCTACCCATTTGCTGAGCCTGTCCAGGTCAGCCTGGATTGCTCTCCTCTCTTCAGGTGTGGATGCTTTGCCCCAAAGTTTGGTGTCATCAGTGAACTTGGCCAGTCTGCTTCTGACTCCAATGTCCACATCATTAATGAAGATGTTGAACAATATGGGTCTATGGACAGAGCCCTGGGGGACCCCACTGGCCAAAGGGCACCATGATGATTGACTTCCATTGATTACCACCTTCTGGGTCTGATCACTGAGCCAATTTCCCAGTCAGTGGATCGTGGTGGACCCAAGGCCACAATTGGCCAGTTTCACCAAAAGGTGATCATGGGATACCAGATCAAAGGCTTTTTTGAAGTCAAGATATATGACATCAATCTGTTCTCCCTTGTCCAGGTGATATGTCACCTTGTCGTAGAAGGAAATTAGATTGGTCAAGCAAGACCTACGTGCAACAAACCTGTGCTGGCTGTCCCTCAGGATGTTGGCATCGGCCAGTCCATTAAGGATGGCCTCTTTAATAAACTTTTCTAAGACCTTCCACTTCCTTTGTAGCAGAGTGCCAAGCTTGCCATCATAGGATGTATCCTCCCAGGACATTAATTCCAGCCTAGCAAACTGTAGGTGCCACTTAATGCAGTCCTTCTAGTGAAGTTTTAGATGGTCAAAATTCCTACTGCCTTTTTCAAATTCACTGTACAGAACTGTCTTAGGCAGGCATTTGTTGTCCATACATATGATGTCACCCACACAAGGCATTTACCTCCATTCTATCATGGCTTCCATGCTTGGCATGGCTCTCAGTCATAGTACTTCATTGTTGGTGATTTTGTCAGACCATTTAATACCCATTATGCTGCATTAGTGGTGTTGTTGCAAGCAGATAAGTTTGTTGATATGGCGATGATAAAGGGGACAAGTCTTCAACAATTATAGAAGACAAGGAAGAACAACAGCTCTATAAATTGGGCATTTTATAGACATTTTGACACCATCTTGTCCATAGTCTTTTCTGTAAGCAACCAAAAGCTGAGGCAGCTGACTTTAACTGTGCTGAAAGTTCTTTGTCAATGCTGGTGTTATCAGTAATTATGATACCTATGTAGCTAAAGAACTTTATTTTGTTTAATTGGCAGCCATTCAATTTTATTTCTGGTAGTGATGTAGAGCATAGGTTTCTGCCAGGAGGTGGTTGGTACAGGACTTCCATTTTCTTTATATTAATAGTAGGCGTGTCTACATGAGACACTTAACTTCACATTAGCATAGTTTACTGCATAGTAAGCATATGCATCTACACATGCACATGCTTACTTCACAGTAAATCTCCCTAATCCCAAGTAAATTTGCTACCTGCAAATGCAAGTAGCAAATTTACACAAGATTAGTAATGGTGCTGTAGTGCTCGTATAGACACCTGGCCAAGAGCAAAATCTGCTCCTGAACAACCATCCACCAGGGGATGGGAGACAGCTTACCGCCTCTGGGAGCTTCCTGCTGCAGGAGTGGGCTCTATGACAGGAACCCGGCTGGGGACTGTCTCCTTGCTCCAAGCCCCCCCGACTCTGAGATCATGATCAGGGAAGTAGGGGCTGAGAGATTCTTATTTCCCATCCTGAGCTCCATGACTGTGGGGGTTAGGCCAGGAGATAAGAGTCTCCCAGTCTGAGCCCCACAAGCATTGGGCTCAAGCTAGGAGCTCCCTGGGTGGTGGGGGCAAGGGAGTCTTTTCCCTGCCCAGCTCTGCAATCACAGAGCTGGGGCTGAGAACATGCTGGGAGCTTGTTCCCAGCCCCTGCTCTGTGATCATAGAATGGAGGCTGGGAATAAACTCCCCAGCCCCCACTCCACAATCACAATTGTGATCACAGAGTAGGGGCTGGGGGCTCCCTGTATGGGGACAGTTCCCCACCCAGCCTGGAGCTGCCCCAACCTGGACAGTCAGTATCATAGCAATGAAGTTTGGTGCTCAGGGCAAAGCCTGCAGGAGTAGCCTGCTCACACCCAGCACCCAGATCTGGGGAGCACATGACCCCTCCCATGCGTGCCCAGGAGTGCACATGGAAGCTCCATCCCACACCCCACTATGGCTAGGCAATGCCTGTTGGTGCCCCTTTATTCTGGCACTCAGGGCAGTCACTATGTTTGCCCCCACTTTGCTATGGCACTGTGGACAATTATCATCCAGCCCCAGGCTACATGAGGAAGCATGTATAGCCTAGAGCTAACTGGGGACTGTCCTGTTTCAGGCAGTCCCTAGCCAACTGTGGGCTGCACATGAAGACTTCCACATGCATCCTAGTGCTGACCAGGAACTATCCTGGTCAGAAGCAGGTCCCAGCCCCATGCCCTGATTGGGTGATCAAGGCAAAGGGCTTGAAAAGAGCTACAGGGATGAGGTAGGTCCCAGCCCCCTGTCCCAATCCGCCGATGGGGTAGCTAGCAGCAAGAGTTGTAGGGGTGTAACATACAACTCTATGTCAATATGGTGAACAAACAGACCCACGGTAATCTTGTGGATTCTTTTAGAGATCCTTTTATCTGAAAAAGGTGGGTCCTTGGGTAGATATTGGGCATGGAGTAATAAAGTAATTTCAAAATGCTATTGCATGCTATATCATTATAGAGGAGTTGAGTTTTCTGTAATAATCAGCTCAGTTTACAGCAGATCTGAATAGTCTATGTGCATTTGTGTATTTATCACCACATAACTGAAATGGATACAATTGTCAATGCATGAAAGTAGTTCCAGTAGGTGAATACCAGAGGATATCAGTTATGCAAAGGTTGATAGCTAAATCCTTGCTAGTGGCACAATGTATTTGAATACATCTGTGTATAACCATTTAGATAGGAGAGAAAAGTATTTGTTCCATATTGTAGGGACACATATGACAAGAGAATCTAGACAGATGTTGAGGTTATTTGCAGCCTGGTGCCTGGGGCCTAGGGGCTGGGGCCTGGCTCCGCTGGCTCTGGAGAACTGCTCCACTCCCCCGCATCACCTCAGGAAGCAAGAAGGCATGTGGCATCAGGGCTGGGGAGTGGAGCACTTCCCTGGAGCTGGAGGAGCCCACAGAGCAGTTCCCCGGAGCCGGCAGAGCCTCACTCAGGAGAGGTAGTGGCTCCTCCCCGAGGTGAGGCAAGGCAGGGATGCAGGCTGTGGCGGGGGGCTGGCATGGGCTCCGCTGGCTTCAGGGAAGTGCTCCACTCCCCAGCCCTGATGCCACATGCCTCCTCATTACCCGTGGTGATGTGGGGGAGCAGAGCTGTTTCCTGGAGCTGGCAGAGCCCATGCCAGGCCCCAGCCTCCACCTTGCCTTGGGGAGGAGCTTACCTTCAGTAAGTGTCCCACACCACAGCCCCTCTCCCGGCAAGTGAATGGCCTTAAAAAAGTTGGTATGCAGCCAGACTTACTTGTGCATGGCCGCGCACATGCACACCTTAGAGGGAACCTTGGCAGTGATAGGTTGCTACTTGAGATGCAGCATGGTCTTAGACCAAATGTCTATATCAGAGAGAATTTTAAGTTAAAAACAGTGATCTGATCATTTTTCTTTAATGCTCTAAACCCTTATAGTGATTTATTTTTCTTTGGTAGAAAGGGACACTGCTCATTCACAGAAGATAGATTTCTGCTGTTTAAAAGGTAAAAGAGGCATTGCCATACTAAGATGTATTTTCACTTCCTGTAAACCCAAATGTACCATAAATTGACAAAGCAATATACTTTGTTCAAGTGCTTGACAAGTGCCACTGTGGCAAAGCAGTTAAGGCATCTTGCTATAGATCCATAGGCATGAGTTTGAATTGTGTGCCAAACTCACACCAAAGGAACCACCCAGTCATTTACTGCTGGTCAGCTATAAATGAGTAACTGATCAGCCAGACTGAAAAAAACAAAAGTGGTTGGATGAGAAGCTAGCCACATTTTTTCACTGTCAGCTACTGATGACAGACAGAAACTACTGTGCCTAACCTAAGCTAATTCAATCTCTTTGCTAGGCTTAGGTAGACCTTTGACCAACCATGACTCTGCTCTCATTACCACAGCATTGGCCCACTTTGCAGGTATTTTTACCCAACATGCTATCAAACCATCAAGCATGGTGTCATACAAGGCACTGCTCCTACCGTAAAATATCACATGATCAAACTTTAGAAATATTCAGTTTCAAAGAAAAAGTGTCATGAAATAAAATACACCATTAATTTAGATGATTTCATTTCCTCTCCAACACCATTGTATCTAAATTCTTACAGAAATGAGAATATCAGGTCAATGTATCTGTGTGCATTTCTTTTATGCAGGAGGTTAGACAAGGTGATCATTAGGGCCTTAAAAAAGCAGGGGGAGGGGGAATATTTGTGTATCCCCTAAGAACTGTTATTTGTGTTCCTTCTATCAACAGGGACAGGTGCTCATATTGTGAAAGGACCCATAGAAGAACTATATTCAGGAAATGTATTGTGCAAGTAGGAAAGCTTTGATGTCAATTGTAATGTATTCCTTTTTAATAAAAATTGTGTTTACATGATTAACACATCAGTACATGTAAGAAATGTAAATCATCAGTTGCATATAAAAAATAGATTTTGATACTTTTGACAGGTCTATTGAATCTATACAAATGTTGAGCTATGGAATTCTAGAGAGAACTCTAGCCTTCTAACCACTGGAATGTAAAATAGACTAATCCTTTTTTTAATATCAAGTCCTGAGTCAGATATGGAGTATGTTATTTTCTTCAGTAGGCCTGTTGCCTTATGCCTCATTAAATCTGAAGACTGAAATATCACTTCAGTGATTCCTAATAAAAGGACCGCTCACTTCCATTCCTATACATAATATTAATAATGATAAATTTAGTTTTCCTAATTTTCCCAACAGTATGACAATTTTTTTTTTTAGATTACAGATTTCTCTTTACACTATAAAAATAATTAAACATTGACAGTTTGAGCTTCTCTTAACCATTAAGTAAAAGTTAACTAAAGGGCTAAAATATAAGACCACATGAAATCCTACAAAATTGCAAGTAATTCATCTGTACAGTATTTAGGTGCTCCAACCCCCCCCCCCCCAAAAACAAACAAACAAACAAACTCTGCAAAATGCTGCAGCAAAACCTCTCAAGCTTTTGTACCATTTTTGCAGACTGCTAGAGCCCACAAGATACCTCACATTCCTACTTGCCTTTATGCTTCTGCAAGCCTCTGCAAAAAAGTAAATAAAAAAATTATCTATCAATCTTTAGCAAATCAGACTGTAAAAACAGCTCAGGTTTAATGCTGAATCTACAAACCTCTTCAAACATTAAGTTTGAAGCCACTCAAAGGCAAAATTTTTAAAAGGTTCAACTATCCCCAGTAGATTTGATCAAACAGCTATCTCCTTAAGTGTACTCATCACAGTCTATCAGATATAAGAAAGCTACATTTCTCATGTTGATTTTCTTTATTATTTTTAATCATTTTTATTTTTAGAGAGAAACTTGAGTCACAAGAAATAGATTTAAATTTAGATTTGAAGGCTCCAAAGCTTGGATTCAGCATCAGGTCCATCTGTAGATAGTATAGGGAGAGGTCCCATAACTTGCTAAAGGAAAGACGTTTTCCAAAATCTGCTTAGTGACATGTCTTCAATAGTTCAGGTATGTCTGTACTTCCATATTTAGAGCTCAATTCTGGAAACCAACTGTACTCAAAAAAGCACTTGATTTACTTTACTTTAGCAATAGGATTATATTCCATTCCATTCAGTGGGACTTAAACATAAAATGCTTTCTTGAATTAGTGCCTTAGGTTATGCTTATACCCCCGTTTCAATTCAATGGTAATATAAGATTTAAATGGGAGTAGGATTAAGCAATAGCTAGGAAATTGAAAACTCTATATAATCTGTGTAAGAGATATGTATCACCAAGGGATATGCACTTTTTACCATAAAAATTATGGCTGTTTTGTCAATAGCTATCATTAATTCACACAATTTTATATTTTCACTGTTAACAGCTATATCCTCTTAATGAGAAAGTAACTTCATTATTCTGTATGTACCTTCAATTACATGCCTGCCATATTTCAGGGCTCTGGGTCTTTTCCCCTTGGCCATCTTAAATTTTTCCTATTTATTTATAACATAATTATTTGTTATTCTTTCACTTGCAACTTCTTGATAGAAGTGGGGGGGAGTAAATGTTCTCTTCAAGTATGTAGGCAAGTAATCTTATAGTCACACTCAAAATTATACTGCATATGACTTACAGAAATTAAAAAAAAAATGACTCTAATCTATTCCTTTCCTGGCTTCTTGGCCACAAGCATCCATGAATCAAATTTCACTGTTTAACAGTAAATATAGTTGTCTTGGTTTTTGGACTCTGGCTTTCTTCTCTTTGGCAAGTCATTGTTGAATATTGCTCCTCCCATTGCTGTCTCCTACTTCCTTTTTACTGACCTTTATAATGCTAAGATCCCCCACTTTTGGTCTTCTCTGGGTATAGACAGATGCAACAACTATATCAATATCAAATGATACTAATATAAACTATAACGATGTAACTATCACTACTCTGCACTCTTGTAAAAAAAAAACAGGTGTAGCAAAACCATTGCAACTTTAAAAATGCAACAATCCCAAGGAAAACAACAGGCAATAAAACGGATTATCTAAGTATGTTAAAAGGAAGAGGAACAGAAGAGTCCCTTATGGAATGTGGAAAGAAATTTAGAAATGGATGATGGATGATGGAGAAGGCTGAAGTATTTAATGCTTTTTTTACTTCAATCTTCACAAATATCGACAGCTACCAGATGATAAGTGCATCCTAGAGTATCAGAAGAACAGGAAATCAGATGAGGTCCTGCATGACAGAAAAGAAGGTCAAATATATGGCATATCTTTAAGGAAAGGGAAAAAGTAGAGACAACCTTAGCTAAATACCAGTAGGTGTGTCTAAATGTGTAATTAATGCACACAAATAAACTCCAGAGCTTATTCTTCCATCATTTATTTTATGAGAAAAACAAAACAAACCAACTGTTCAGCACAGCAGTACTTCTATTTTAGTTGTACTACCCTACTGTGGAGTTTATTAGTTTCATGTGCCCTAACAGGGGTGCATGTGTAGACACTGAGGATGCATATGCATGTGATTCATAGATGTTTAGGTTGGAAGGGACCTTAGCAGATCATAGAGTCCAACCTCCTACCCTGGGCAGGAAAGAGCGCTGGGGTCAGACAACCCCAGCCAGGTGCATGTCCATCCTCCTTGTAAACATCCCCAAGGTAGGGGAGAGTACCACCTCACTTGGAAGCCCAGTTCAGATTCTGGCAACCCTTACCATAAAGAAGTTCCTTGTGATTTCCAACCTAAATCTGCTCTCCATCAGTTCGTGGCCATTATTCCTAGTTACTCAAAGGGGTGCTCTGGTAACCAAAGCATCTCCTATTCCTTGCTGCCCCTGCAATGAATTTGTATGTGGCCACAAAGTCACCTCAGCCTTCTCTTGTGGAGGCTGAAGAGATCCAGGGCCCCCAATCTCTCCTTGTAAGGATTTGTCTGCAGTCCCCTAACCATACACGTGGCCCTCCTCTGAAACCCCTTGAGGAGGTTTCATACATCCCTCTTGAAGTGTGGCACCCAAAATTGGATGCAGTACTCCAACTGTGGCCTGACCAAGGCCACATAGAGGGGAAGTATCAGCTCCTTGGTCCTGTTTGTAATGCACCTGCTAATGCATGATAAAGTGCATTTAGTTCTATTGATTGCTTTGTCACATTGAGGACTCATGTTCATCTTGGTGTCAACAATGACTCCAAGATCCCTTTCTGCTGCTGTGCTGCTGAGAAGGTCCTCCATCCTATTCTGTTCTGCTCACCTTTCCAACCTGTCCAGATCTGCCTGGATTCATTCCCTACCCTCTACTGTGTTAAATTTACCCCATAATTTGGAATCATCTGCAAGTTTAGACAGAGTGCTTTCCACGCCCTCATTGAAGTCACTGATAAAGACATTGAACAGCACAGGTCCCGGACCGAGCCTTGTGAGACTTGACTGCCCACATCCTTCTTTAGCAAAACCCCCAGGTTTGTTTTTTTTAATACATATACATAGATGCATTCCCTTCCATTCCCCAACTATTTCTGACTTTTCTTTCTCTCCCTCTCTATTCCCTATAGCAAGCTCAGACTTAGGATAAGCTTTAACGTTTTTATTTTGGTAGCAAGTTTTTGGTTTTGGATATCCACTGTTGTATATTATATAATTATTAGGTTTGTATTGATTTTTACTGTTTTATGTTGTATTATTCTCATTTTCATATTGATTTTTATTGTTTCATATGGATATTGTATGGTTTAGGCCTATGTTTGTAAGTGAACCAAAGTCATGTCAAGTTTTCATTTTATATGTCAAGTCTCCAACTTGTGTTCTCTGCCCGGGCATCCCCTATGTTGCAACTCTATGATTCATGTACTCCCTCCCATGTAAATTGGTTCCCAGATGAATGAGTGTGTTTGGGAATGATTGAAATACAATGGTAGGAGGCCTCTACTGAATGGCCTGTAACAACCAGGCCATCACCTCGCATTGATTCATTCAGGAACCATGGACCTCACCCAGGAACAGAGACAAGAACCCAGCATTTGAAAGACAAAAGACCCTACAGAACCAGCAACTCTACCATTGTATACCCCACCATTACAGACACCTAAAACTGCACATCCCTGCATGGAGCACACATGCTTAGTAGCCAGGGGCTGACCCTTGCCTGGGCATGCCTCCTGTCACTAGGGTCACACAAGGTCTGCCCCTATAAAAAGGGGCAGTGAAGACAGACGCAGTGGGAACACTATTTCCATCTGGACCAGACCAGCTTCACATCACCTATCCACCACAGAGGCCCTGCTGGCGACCCCCTCTGGACAACACAGAGCTGAAGGAGACCCCGACTGGCCATCGAGGACCAACTTCCAGCTTGGGATAGGTAAATATTACCTCCTCCTACAATTTGGACTCTCTCTCTCTTTCCATCTCTCTCTCTCCTCCTGGACTTCAGTGGCCTTCAGTCCCTGAACCAAGGCTCCCTAACCCCTACTGCTAGTGTGTGGGTGTGGGTGAAAGGGAACCAATAAGACATTGTGTCACCATCTCCCCTAGTCAATAAAACCACTGTCATTTGCAACCCTGAGTTGGATCATGTTTTAATAAATCCCAGTCCCTTCCTTATCTTAAATTCCAGCCTCATTCTCTCTCATCTCCAGCCCCCCCCACTATTTCCTAATCTCCTCCCAGTTCCATCTTCCCTTTTCTGCCATCTCTCAGCCTCTCCTTGCTTTCCTACTGTCCCTGCTGCCTTTCAGCCTCCCATGCCATCTACTGCCTTTTCCCTGTCACTTTCTGCTGCCTTCCTCTGCTTTTCCGCTGCCCTGCCGCCTTTCAGTCTCTCCTGCTGTTTTTCCTGTGATTTTCTGCTGTCCATCTCTCTGTTTTCAACAGGCCCCCCCCCCCCAGCTTCCCAGCTCCTTGTGGCTATCCTGCAGTTTTCTCTAGCTCCCAGCACCTACTGCCGCTCCCTGCTTCTCTAGCTGCCCCAGAGCCATTCTCTGGCTCCCCACACCCTGAGTCCCTCTTTAACATCCACACTTTCCCTTAGTCCCATTTTCCCTCTCCCCACCTACCTTTTCAGCTCCCTTGCAGCTCTGGCTCCAGTCCCAACCTCTGTGCCAGCATTGTTCCCCTGTTCTTCAGGCTTTGGGCATTGTCTTTTAATCAATTAAGATCAATTAACTTAAAGTTACCCCTGAGCCTTGACGGGGCTGAGGGTCTGTGGCCAGCAGCCCGGGCACGTGGGCCGGGGAAAAGGTCGGTACGGCGAACTAGAATTAGGCACTGATGCATGGAGGTTGATTAAGATTGTTTTACTTACACCGTAGGTGGTTGCGGTGCAGGCAGGAAAACTTTCTCGAGTTGCAGTTACAAAAAGACACACGTGGAGTT
>NW_005842411.1:556643-557683 GCF_000455745.1 Alligator sinensis | reverse complement strand
AGTCCTCTACAACTTGGGCGGAAACTGCTCAAACCTCTTATACAACTAGCAAGCCAATCGCTAGCCGCCATGTGGGAATAATTTAGAAACAGCCAATAATGGGGTACGAATTTACATACGGGTGGCGGGAACTCCTTTGCACCGGGGTTTTCTCTATGCAATTGAGAACTGCACCGTGCAAAGAAAGCTCCATGTGGCGGGAAATAATTCTACAGTGCCGAAGCACACACACAATCATACCCTTTGGGTCATGACATCCCCCCTTGCTGAAGGCACAGCTGAGTTATACCACATGCTCGTCACTCGGGTCACCAGTAGCTCTTATAACGGGTCATTGAACTAAACGAGTAAACACAAAATCAGCTAACATAAGAAGTTCGTCCTCCAGGGATCGAATTAAATAATAGCCGGCACAAATACATACACACATAAGCAGATTCATAACAAAAAATTGCACGATCAGGGCTTCAGTGGGCGTCGTGGTGAAGTCGTGCGTCAGGCCCTCACTTCTGCCGATGATGTTATCCTTCTTGGGGCTTCTCTCCGCCACGCGCTCTGAATTCTGAACCTGTAAACAAAACTCTCAAAAAATAAGTTAACGAATATCAAAATATTTACAAAAACCCGCACACAATAGGGCGGTTACTTAAATTCAAACTCCATGGACATGAGTCCCAGCCATGAGACTATAGCCTCGTCAGATTCCATTTCAGATTCTCTGTAGAGCTCCTGTAACTCCGTCCAAGCACGAATGCGACTGGTGGCGGCACAAACTCCATCTTGTGCATCATTCACTGGGTTGATCGTGGCTACAGGACGAGCTGTTACTTCAGGACTCAGTGTTGTTATCGTTTCAGGCAGGAGGGGCGGATGCACTCCTCCGCTCGATTCTCCCTTCCGTCTGGTTTTTTGCATCAAATCAGTTATAGTACGAAATGTTGCAATTAACATTCTCCCCTTGTTATACTTCAGGGCCACCCTCTCTTCTGCGGCGCGTCCCTCCGTCTCCAGATCTTCGCGGAACTCGGATGGAAGCTCCA
>NW_005842411.1:544477-555945 GCF_000455745.1 Alligator sinensis | reverse complement strand
ATCGTGCGGCGACGGGGAGAGAGTCTTGGTAGCTGATCAAACCACCGGTCGGCTCCGAGACATGCGCAGAGTTTGTTAGGCTCTACCACGTGGCTCAGAGTTCTCCATGAGATGGATGCGGAGTCCCCCTAAATGAGGTCCTCCCCGAGATCTTCGACTTGGGTGGAAACTGCTCAAGCCTCTTATATGGCTAGCGAGCCAATTGCTAGCTACCATGTAGGAATAATTTAGAAACAGCCAATAATGGGGTACAAATTTGCATGCAAGCGGTAGGAACTCCTTTGCACCAGGGTTTCTCTCTCTGCAGCTGAGAATTGCACTGTGCAAAGAAAGCTCCATGTGGCAGGAAATAATTCTGCAGTGCTGAAGCACACACAAAATCATTGGGTCATGACAAGCCTCAGTTCTTAAGCCCAGGCCCCTCTAATCCACTGGTTCTAATCCCAGTCCCAGTAACTTTCACTCCCTACACTTCTACTTTCTTACCTTAACTTTTCCCCAGGTATCCCAAGTACACCAAGCATATACATAAATACATACACACACATCACAACACCCAACTTAGGAACTCACTTGTGTGTATTTGTAGGTGGGTGGTATGCGTGTGAATTAGTGAATACACACACATATATAGATACAATTGTGTGTGTGGTATATGAATTAGTAATCCACGTATGTATTTTGGATGTGCAGGTACTGGTAACTGATTCTGTCTACATTTGGTGTGTGTAGCATTTATGGGCTTAAACTGGTGATAGGTGTGCATGAACCTAGACTGGTTATTTTGAACGTGTGTTTATCTGAGTTGCTAGTGTGTGTGTGTGTGTGTATGCCTATTAGGGTTGTATGCACCTAGTGAGTGTGTGTGCTTAACCGATTTTTGTGTGTGCATGTGCAATTGTACACCACACCCTCCTGTCTAACAGTGCAATATTGAGATCCTGAGCATTGGCCTGACCCCTCAGGGCAACACTTCCAGGTCAATACTGACCCATCCACCACCACTCTCTGGGTACACTCCCTTTGCCACATAGCCACCCACCTGACCATGTTTCATCTATGTCACAGCTGCTCAGTTTATCTGTGAGAATAGGATGAGATACCATATCAAGGGCCTTCTTAAAATCCAAGTAGATGACATCTACCATGATTCTTGCATCTAAGCATTTTGTGACCTGGTCATAAAAAGAAATGAGGTTCGTCAGGCAGGATATACCTGCTATGAATCCATGTTGGTTTTCCCATCAGCATTGTTTTTTTCCCGCTGGACTCCCACAAATGTGATCCTTAATAATTTTGTCAAAGGTTTTCCTGAGGACAGAGGTGAGACTAACAGGTATATAGTTACCTGGATCCTCTTTCCTCCCTTTCTTGAAAAAAAGGGACCAAAGTGGTCCATTTCCAGTCCTCTGGGACCTGACCTGACCTGTGAGTGACTTTTCTATGACACTGGCCAGTTTCTTCAGTACCCTTAGATGAACATCATCCAGGCCTGCTGACTTAAACATATCCAGTCCCTCCAATTGTCCCTTCACTAAATCAGTGCTAACAGTTGGTGTGCTCGTGTCCCTTTTGTGCCTGTCTACGATCCAATTGGGAAACTTGTCCTGATCCATGTTTAGTAATACAGAGACAAAAAAACTCATTGAAGAGTTCAGCCTCCCCCCCCGTGCCTGTCACTAGTTTTCCTAGTTTGTACTGTAGGGGTCCTTTGCTACTCTGTGTATTCTTTTTACTTCCTATATACCTGAAAAAGGACTTTGTGTTGTCTTTAATTTTTGTTGCCAGCCTAAGCTCCATTTCTGCTTTGGTCTTTCTGACTGCCTCCCTGCAAGAGCAGGCCAAGTAGGTATACTCTGCCTTGGTAGCTATCACCTGCTTTCACAGCCTATATGACTCTTTTTTTAATTTTTTTTTTTTTTGCATCTAGGCTTTCCTGGATTTCCCTGTTCAGTCAAGATGTGTTCTTGGCCCCTTTCCTGTTCAATGGGATTTTCTCCTTCTGTGCCTGTAGGATTGTTCCCTTTAGGAACAACTACCTTTCCTGGACTCCCAACTCACCAATTCTCATGTTTTTCAGTGCCTCACTAACTAATTTCCTGAGCACACAGAAGTTAGCTTTTCTGAAGCCTAGCACTTCTGCCCTACTGATTTTCTTTCCCACCCTTTGCCAGATAGTAAATCCAAACAAATGATGGTCACTGCTCCCAAGGTTGCCCTGTGTCAGTGGATCCCTCACCAAGTCATCCCCTGTAGACAGGACCAAGTCCAGCAATGTGTTCCCCTAGTGGGACTGCATACCTCCTGTTAGGTGAAGGCACACAGTGTCATTACCATGTCATCATGTGTACAAGCACCATGAGATGCTTAATTAGTTAATTGTGCAGTAAACATCTTGTGTAGATGCACCCAGTGTCATCATTTTATCTAGTTAGTGATGAAAATGCGAAAAGGTATGCTCTTATGCACCTTGTTATGGATGATTTGCATTTATGACCACACTTAGAATAATAGAAAAATAGGGTTGGAAGGGACCTTCACAGGTGATCTAGTCTGACTCCCTGCCAGAGGCTGAATCATCCCTATCCAAACCATCCAATACAAAACCATTGTCTAACATATTAGTAAAATTGTGCAGTCAACCCTGAAAGGTATAACACCCTAGCCTCCATAGGTAAAGCAGGGAGACAACAGTGGTCAACATCCTAATTGAACTTCTGTATAGTCAGATGGGCAACTCCCCACCACAAGACACCAGCCAGCCCCCAGCAAGTCCACAAAACCCCTCATCCTGAAAGCCAACTTTACCACCATTTGCTGGTGCTGGGAGCCAATGGAAGTAAGTCAGGGTGGGGGGAAGGATGGGCAGGATCTGGTGGGGGTTGGATTGTCAGGGGGGATTGCTCAACTGGGGGTGGAGGGGTTAGGGGCTAAAAATAGCCCCTGGTCCCAGAAGGGAAATGGAGCTCCCCCAGGCCACCCCTGAAGATCCCCCCAACCCTCCCACAGATCCCACTAACCCCCACAATCCCCCCAGCAAACCCCACTTATATACCCAGTCCTGCCAAACCCTCCTGGACCCCACCAACCACCCTCCTCTGCAGACCCTGCTGCCTTCTCCCACACACCCCTCTTGCTCCTCTGCAGACCCCGATTGCTCCCCTGATCCCCCCCAAACCTCCCAAAGACCCTGCTTGCCCGCCATCCCAACTTACCTTAGATCAGATGGGCATTTTAAACTCATTCTAACCTCCCTGAATGTCCATATGTACCCAGAGGGGTAACAAATCCCCAATTACTGAGCACTAGGCTCATGCTTATGTCTCAAAATTAATTTCCTCAATACCACATTCAGTACTACATTCCCAAAGGACAAATGGATGTCAAGTAATAACTGTAGTAAATGTTCATCAGTAGACACACTTTGGAGACCAAACAGGACCATAGTTTGATGTCCAAAATGTGTGCAAAAAAAAAAAAAAAAAAAAAAGATAGTAGAATTGGTCAAACTTCATATTAGTCATATTGGTGCCCCCAGGAAGTGTTGGAAGAATGTGGGCCCCAGGTGGCCCCATGCTTTGTGGCTACAGACACTGTATAGCAGTCACTGGAGGACCTGAAGGTGGAACAACAGGACCTGGCTGTTCAGACAAACCAGGCCCTGGACACACACTCACAAGCGGAGGATCAGGACCTCTGCAGTAACCCAGTGCTGTCCTGTTCAGAAAAAATCTTGAGTGCCCATCTTTGGAGCCCTGCCAGGACCTCAGAGGCCTCAGGCAGGGTGTGTAAGTGGTGCCAGAGCATGGACAGTACCAACTGGTACAGCACCAGCACTCTCCCATGCAGGGAAAGACACCTCAGGAGCTATGCCCACACCTGGAGCCACTTCACCACCCTTGCTTCCAGCTGGTGCCAGGTCTCTGGCAGGGAAAGGTTTGTTGGGGACAGGTAGACCCCAAAGTAAAGCAGTGAGCCCGTGCTTCAGCAGATCCCACAGAGCACATGTGGGAGAGAGCCCATCTGCCACCTGTCAACCACTGCCAGACCAAAGCTCTTAACCTAGTTGATCTGGGCAGAGAAGGCCGCTGAGTACAATGCCTGGTGGGCCTCTACCTGCACCTGGTCACCTGAGTCCTAGACCATGAGGTGTACATCACCAGCATATGCTGACAGGACTAGGTGCAGCACCAGCTTCTGGAGCATCAATTCCACCACCCACCTCCACAGGAGAATGAGGGAGGGCTCCAGGGACAAATCATACAGCTGGCCTGACAATAGGCAGCCTTGACGCACCCCTTTCCTGAATGGGATGGGCTCCATCAGGGTCCAACTGAGCTTCATCAAACACTCTGCAGAGGTGTACAGCACCTGGAGATCCTTCATGAAGCAGGGCCTGAAGACAAAAGCCTACAATGTGCCTGTGAGGTGCCTGCAATCCACTCTGTCAAATGCCTTCTCCTGGTCCAGGGATAGGAGGGCAAAAGTGAGTCCCTCCCAGTGCACTAGCTCCAGGAGATCCTGAACCAAGTACAGGATGTCAAAGATAGAACATCCAGGCACCATGTACATCTGGTCAGGATGGAACAAGTCTGTCAGCACAGACCACAAGCTCAGTGAGATGGCCTTTGCTGCCACCTTGTAGTCCATGCAGAGGAGGGACACAGGATACCAGTTTCTCAGGTTGTGGGGATCCCCCTTCTTCAAGCAGGAGGGTCTTCATGACCCTCTGGCATGACAGGGGGAGTTCCCCACTTTCCTCAGATTTGAGCCAGACCAAAGCAAAGTCGGGGCCGAGGATGTCCCAAAAGGCCTAGTAGAACTCCGTGGTCATCCCATCAATTCTTAGAACCTTGTTTTTAGGCATGAGGTGGACAAATGCTGAAAACTTGGCCAGGGTGAGAGGACCCTCCAGCCATTCTTGGTTGCCCATGATGACCTGCCGGAGTCCCTCCCATAGGGCCTGACAGCTTATATCATCAGTTGGATCCAGGGAATATGGCTCTTCGCAGAAGGCTTGCACATGTTGGCTCATCACCCTTGAATCCATGGTGCAGATTCACCAGAAGGCAGGTGATGTACTTCTTGGTCCCCTGCCTCCTCTCCAGGGCATAGAAGAAGTGGGAGTCATGGTTTATCTCCACAAGGACCTGGACATGCGAGAGGACAAACGCAGTGTGGGCACGGTGGTCGTCCAGAACAAAAAGCACTTCCCACCTCTCCTGACACTCTGCAGAGGGACAGGTTGGTTAGGTCCATGGCCAGGCACCTCTCCAGCTCCAGCACTTCCCACTCAAGCTGCTTCTAGGCCTCCTTCCTCTGCCAGGTGTAGCCCTGAGTGTAGCTGCAGCAAAAAAGCCAGATGCACACCTTCCACACATCCCACTATTTCCAAGCTGAGGGGAAAGCTTCCTGTTGCTCCTTACAGGCCAGCCAGAACTCCTGGAAGGTCTCCCTGAAGGATATATACTCCAGAAGACTGGCAATGGCCCTAGCGTGGCCTGGGACCAGACAAGGTGGTGATCGCTGAAAGGGGTCAGCTGGATGCCAGAGGAGTGGGCCTGGGCAAGTTGTGGCAAAGAGATATAAACATGATCCAACCAGGAGCACCATGCCTGCTTCTCTTCCACCCTCACATAGGTGAAGGCAGGGGGATCAGCAGGGTGACAAGCATGCCAAATGTCTACCAGGGAGTAGTCCATCAGGACAAGTGCTTTTTGTCTGTGAGGATGCCCATAGCATCCTGGTTTTGCTCCCTGCTCAACCAGTCTAGTGTGTCTAGGGTGACATTAAAGTTCCTGCCAAGGACCAAGCACTTGCAAGGGTTTGGGTTGACCATGTAAGTGGCTGCCTGGTGGAAAAAAATCCTCCAACTCTGGGTCCTTTGCAGGGCGTATACATTCAAAAGGTTCAGGACCAGCTCCTGCACTTGGACTTGGAAGTGTACCAAGTGGCCCAGCACCACTTCAACATCCTGGAGAACCTCTGGCTGCAGGCTTGGGGAGAACAAGCTGGCCACCCCACAACAGTTGGCCCAAAAGGTGACTAAAAAAGAACCTGTCTCCCTAATTCAGCCACCAATTAGGCTCATCAGCATTGGAATAATCAGGGTCTCCTGCAAGAATACCATGGAATACCGCCCCCTCCTGAAGGAAAGATAGCACACAGCATCTCCAGAGACCCTTCCTGCAACTGTGGACATTGAGGGTTGCAATGTTAAATGACCTCATGGCTTGGGGGGTGGAGTGGATGCCCAGTGTGGGGTCTGATGGCTGTTGATTAGGGGACCCCACCATGACCCCTTCTTGTGCAGGCCTATGGAGCAGGCTGGAGGTGAGATTTTTCTGGGATGGGGAGAGAAAAGACCCATTGGGCACTGGGGTGGTTTCAGCTTCTACCTCGGGGTCCTGGGAAAGTGGATCCCCCCCCCTCAGGAAACACCAGAGTGAGCCCCAGGGCCTCTCTATCCCCCAGATCATCAGGAAGAGGAGGCTCTGCTGCTGGGCCTTCCTTTGTGTAGGTCAAGGCCTTAGCCTCATTGCCCGTGGTCTCAGGGGGTAGGCCCTTGTCAGCAGAATGAGGGGCTTCCTCCATGGCTCCTGTTCAGGACTATCTAGCAGCCCTGAAACCACCTCCACAGAGTTCACCCATTTGATCTTTCCTGGGGGTGGGATGTCAGGCGCAGCTGGGGAGACCCCTGGAGGCTAGGCCGGTCTTTCTCTGCATGTGGTGGTCTGGGGAGGGGGAGAGGAGTCCTCCACATAAGAGGGCTGCAGCTGTGCCTAGTCATTTCTTTTTCCTTTGGACCCAGAGGGGACCTGCACCTACTCATCCATGGGGTGGTCTTCAGGTGGACAGGCTCCAGTAGGAGGTGAGGGTTGGTGGGGTGGGGCAGCCATGACAGGGGCATAACTAGAGGCTAGTGGGGACCACTCCCTCTGTCCGCCTGGTTGCTGCTGCCCTCCATGGGACTCCACTAAGTTTGTTTGTGGGCCACGGTCCCTTGAGCTCATGGGGAGGCTCATAGTTGTGGCTGGGGTGCCATGGAGCCCTGAGGGGGGATGGGCACCTGTGGTAGGGGCACCCCTCTTGCCAGTGGGACCTGGAGATTCCCTCTCTTCCTGACCCATGGGACATTTATGATGTAAGTGCCCCAGGGCACAGCACTGGAAGCACCACAGGTCCTCCAGTGTATAGAAAATCCTCACCAGGGCCCCCTGATAAGGAATTGCCAGGTACCCCTCAGTCTCCAGGTGTACTTCCACTGCCAGCTGGATCATAACCTGGAGATGGAAAGAGCACACATGGTGGAGACCACGGTCTCGGCACCCCAGTGAAAGAGTCAACACCGGGGAGATAACTCTCCCCAGGGTTTGGAGCTAGGAGAGCAGGGCCCAATTGGGGATATAAGGAGAGACAGAGTTGAAGACCACCCTGGTCCCCAGCTGCTCTAGAGGCTCGAGGGGAATGTATTCACCCTCCACCATGACCTCCCTCTCCAATGCCTTTTGCGCAGTGGTCTCTGAGACAAGGAAAAAGAACTGCTTGCGAACAAAGCGGGAGGCCGCCACAATCTTGGGGGCCCCCACTACCTGAGCTAGGGCCTGCAGGCAGGTCTCCTGCAGGGTCACATTGGTGGGGCTGGGTCTAGGGCCAGGGACAGGCTGAGTGGGTGTGCTGGCTGGTGTAGCTCACCTGGTCCCCTCAGGCACCAGTGGTCTAGGCTTGGGGGTGGGGCCCTTGCCCTTCCCACCCCCAACTGTAGAGGAGTCTGAAGAGGAGTCCTTCCCACTGCCCTTGCTTTTGGACCCTGATGGGGGGAAGGGGGACTTGGGAATCCCTCTAGGGGGGGAGCTTGTCATGGGAGACCCCCGGCCCTGTTGGCTCCCTGCTGGAGTCCCACCTGCCCCTACAGTGCAGGTTGCAGGCTTCTCTACTCCCGGAGGTGGTTGGTTAGACTCTGCCTCTGGGGTGGAGGCTGCAGGGGCATGCATCCCCTTGAAGGGTTAACTGGGATCTGCCCCCATATTGTGGGGCACAGGAAGCTCTGTGGGGGCATATGTCCCCCCAAAAAGTTCCTGCCCTGCCATTGCTTCACATGAGAGAGGGTAAAACAATAAATAAAACAAAAAATATACTGTGGGGGTGGTGATTCTAACAGGGGCAGGCTGGGGTTTTGGAAGGGGACTGAATCTCACTGAGCTACAGCTCCACAGAAAAATAAAAACAGGGAGGGCTATGCTTGGGAAACTCAGGGATGTGGAAACACACCCACAAGGGCTGGGGAGCCTCCGGCTGGCTTACTGAGCCACACAACAAACACCAGGGCAGGGAAAGTGGACCACAGGACTTACCACATAAAGGGCAAAAACACCAGGGAAGGCTGATGAGGCAGATGCACAAGATGGTTGGAGTGCTGGAGGGGGTTTGATTGTTGAAGATCAGTCCAGAAGCCCCTCAGACCTCCAGCCAGGCACTCACCAGCAGAGCAATAGGCAAGAAAACAAAACATAGTTCAGATGCAGTGAGGCAGCTCTAGGGGAGTGCAGGAGCAAAAAGTCAATTAGAGAGTAATCCAGTGCAGGTGTCATGTTGAGTGGTACACGGTAATGCAGCAGGGAATCTCCCCATCTCCTGATAGGGGGCAGCAGCAGAACAGATGGCAGCAGTAGCAGCAACAGCAGCAGTGATTGTAGGAGCCATCCAGTTCAGCCACTCAGGGTGTGCTTCTGGTGAAAGTGGAGGTGAAGGTGGGGGTTGGCCTGTGAAGGCAGCTGGGGTAGCTAAGGCACCTTTAGGCTTCAGCAGTGATGGTGGGGGAGGAGCCCACAGGCAGTGCAGGCTTCCTCCCCAGGCTGCCCCGACCATGGCTTGGAAGTGGGCTGGGCAGCAGGCCAGAACAGGGGTGTGGTGCTGGGGTGTGTTGCAGTGTGTTGGGCCCCTCCCTGAGGTGGAGGCAGCAGTGTGCAGTAGAGGACCCCTCCATGGGGGGGAGGGGACAGGTGGCAGCAACAGCAGCAGCCCAAGGCAGGAAGGAGTGCAGCCAACTTACCCGTAAAAGCTCTGAAAACAAGCCAGCAGCCAGCAGTAACCAGGGGCAGGAAAGGGCCTGGGAATCTTCTCCCCAGAAGCTCCTGAGATAAAGCTTGCAGCAATGGCAGCATCAGGAACAGAAACAGCCTGGGACAGGAAGTGGTGTAGCCAACTTCCTCCTGGAGTCTCCTCCCCCTGAAGCTCCTAAGGCAAATAGCCCTGAGCTGCTGGCCAGGGCAGGTTTTTATACTTACTGTGGGGCCAGCAGAGGTGCTGGCCTCAGGCTCTCTCTCTCCCAGCACAAATCTTGGAGTATCCAGGCTGGGTTATTTTGCCCCAAGTGGCACAATTTGCTCCACAACTAAGGGCGTATCTGGGCATGTGCACTGAGGCAGAAAACCCTGACTCAAATTTGCATTGCTTCTATTTGAGGTTGTGGAAGAAATCACACTTCGCGTTGTGGTTGTATTAGAATTGGCAGAGCCATCTAGGTTTATTTAAAACTATACAAGTGATCACAGGGAGAGCTCTTAAAGGAACTCTGACCTCTACAAATTTGCAAGCGTATTTATACTTTAGACAGCGAGAAAAGATGCAGTCTTCAGACAAAGCAACCTTGAGAGAAGCAGAAACAAGTTGATCATTCATTTGTCACACATAAGCAGTTTAACTATTTAGAAAAAAACACTATGTTTTGGGAACAGTTATTAGCTTCTGGTTCGGCGGAAAGGAGGAGGTTAACATCTGCACACAGACAAAACAAGGCATGAAGGTTTTTCCTTATCTTAGAACATTTTAAAACACATAGCATCAGCATCTTTTTCTCTTTTCTTTCTCTCTCAAGTCAAGTAAGAGGCCTGGTTAAACTTATTTCCACATTCTCCCCTTTTGGGCCTTTTTGGCCCAACATATTAGATATTTAAAGCCGTAAGCCTTTTAACTTCTAATTTTCTTTCTTTTTACCTTTTCACTATTTTAACATACATATCGCAAAAGTTGGTCCAATTAAGGGATAAAGCAATTATGGGCACCCCTGTCATTGTACTAGGAGGCAACTGGGGACATACCCAACATTTAGAAACATTTAAATCCTTTGCATATTGATAAGACAGTTGAAGAAAAGCATTTTGGTGAGCATGCCAGTGTGGGAGTGATTTTTTTGACCTGTTTTGAAGTCTAGTCTGTAGTAGACTCCCACCATTGTGTCCCCTGCTCTGTGTTCCCCATGGATTTTAACCCAGAGGGTCTCTAGTCATCCACCCTGGATGTCAATGTGGGCTTGCAGGGATGGGTATCTCTCTTTTACAGAGGTTCCTTCTGAACCTAAATACTATGATACTATGATATATAACAGGTGACATGCCATTATGCTCAGTACTCTATACATATACTACACAATGGCCTGTGCTCCAGAAAGTTTACTTTCTATAAACACAAGACATAAAAGTTGGCAGAGACACCAAAATGTTGTGTGGCTGTGAGAGATGAGATAGCAAATAAATATATCAGATGTATGCAATTCTTAAGCTAGTCATTTAGTTATAGCAATCATAGCTCTTCACCTGTTGCCACTATTAAACTGAACTTTTACAGTATTCTTTATGGAAGAAGTGAGTTTTGAAAGAGATTTGAAACAGACTGACAGGTTTGAAAGAGAACAAAGTAGTAACTTCAAAGAGTTTGAGTTGCAGCTTTACAGTTCATGAAACACCAAAGAAAAAAAAAAAGAAAGAGTTGGCTAAAATAAGCAAGAACTTGCTTAAAAGACACACATTCCTTGCTCTTTCTTAGTTACAGTAGTGTACATTAACAGTGACTTGCCTATAATTGAAGTTAAAGTGAGATTACTTTAGAAGCTGATTCTCCTTCTGTTCAAGCCAAAAAGCAGTACAGTAGCCATACTTGAAGTAGCATACCTGTGGGGAAGGAGGGGAGGAAGAGGTGAGCAGGGCACCAGACCCAGGCACTGACTAAATGGAGACACAAAAATATCAACTGCCATACTGCTCCCCTGGCCACTGTGCCACAGCAGCTAGACTGAGGCTTCTGCCCTTTGTGCTGCAGCCTCCCAGGTCACAGAAGTGCCCATTTATACCTCTGTATACATGCACACAAAAAAGTCAAGAAGTACAAATTCCAGTGAAGACTTTGGTAATGGTGCGCTGTTATTTCTGTGACCACTATTTATCAGAGTTAACAATGATGGAGATACTAGGCCCACATCCTTTCTTTTTAAAGAATTAATTCTCATGGTCAGAGAAGAATGTTTCTCATTACTGTTTAGCACTAGGAAGCAAGTCACGTGCATTGTTCACTTGTGCGCCCAAAATGTTGACCTCTTTTGTTATTTCATTGCTAAAACCTAAGTAAATATACCTTTTTTTTTTTTAAAAGGGCTAAAAAAAATCTTGAACTCTTAATCTCCCCCGAACTCA
>NW_005842411.1:540532-544461 GCF_000455745.1 Alligator sinensis | reverse complement strand
AGGAATGGGAAAAAATGGTCAGCTTAAACCAGAAATCCTATAATGGAGTTTAAAATGAAGTCTCTCAAAGAGCCTCTGGGATTGTAGTCAGAGCTCCCCTCCCAGGTGGTTGTTTAAAAGGGTTTATCCTGTCCCTCCCTGCCATTCTTATGTATTATATCATTCCCAGAGTTTTCAGTAAACCATATTGTGCTCTCTGTTCTTGCCTTTCATGCTATGAGATCTATGATTATTTTCTGCACTGTGGAGATGTTGGCCTTTAATGCCACAACCTAGCCATCTGGAGTAAGATTTTCATATAAGAATTCTTTAAAAATCATAGCTTGATTGATATCATCCTCATTGAAGTACTTAAGGGAGTCAGTACAGTAGTCTGTGGCACTTCTAAGACTTCAGCATCTGTAAGGGCAGCATGCTGACTGAAGGACTAGTAGCTTTTTACATCTAGCTACATATCTTTGCCCCGTCTTCAACATTTCCCCCCCCAAAACAAGTGATGCTAAAACTAAAGTCCAATCTAATTTTGAGTGGTACATTTTAAGCAATGGTAGATTGCTCTGTTTCTAAACAAGCAAAGTCAGGATTCAAAACTATATTGCATCATTGTATTCAATATATCCAGTAGACATACATTTCCTAGTCACTTCATTTTTTATTTACCAATTGCTAAAAATACATGGATAGTAGGGTTATACTTCCAATAATGAGCCCAGGGAATTAAAAAAAAAAAGTTATGTTTATATACACACAGTCACAAATATATGATGATATATGATGAACTGAGGGAATTTTAATTTTTTTTAATGTTTATTACACACACACACACACATATATATATATATATATATATATATGCACATACACACACACATATATGATGAACTCTTTGGAAAGTTTTAGCATTCCAATGATTGGAAATAAATAGGTACCAGATTTCTGGTCAAGATGAGCTTTCCATCAAGGCTGTGCCTTCGATTGTTCCCCTTGAAAAATTTTTTCCCTGTTTTGACCAGCATGTTAAACTGAAAAACTGCAGTTTGCACATACACACTGAAGAAATAGTAGACAATATCACCTATGGTCTCTAAATAATCTATTCAGACTGTGCATTGTTCCAAAGTGCTTAAGTGCCACCTCATATGATGACTGGACATGTCCCCTCATTTCTTCACAGTTCCTACCTGTGACATGTGACAATGAACCATACTTAAAGTAACTTCATGTGTTTCAGCTCAGGGAGAGAGTTGGGGGTGGAGGGGGCTTTGGTCACCAATTTGATTTGGAGAAGATTTGGCTCAATTTAGAGGCCAAATCAGCTAATCTGAATCAAATTGGGAGACCAGAAAACCCCTCTGAATCAATTCAGAGCCTCCAGATTGATTCAGAAAAGATTTGGAAAAAGATTTGGAAAGCAGTCTTTCATGGGAACAGAAACTGAGTAGAGGGAGGGGGAGCAGGATGGGGGGAAAACTGACATCTGTAGCTGGCCAGTGACTGTGAACTTTTCCCAAGTCCTCTTTCAATCATAGTGTCTGGGGGAGGGGCATAGAAACAGCGCATAAGTCTCTGTCTGCAGTCTTTATGTTACTTTTGTGAGCTGTTTCTGCCTGTGTGATGGGAAGGTCCCCTGTTACAGACTTCCATCCCTGCTGGTTTCATCCCATTGCGCCTTAACACATACACAAAATAAAACATCATGAGTTTTACTTTCAGAAGCTTGAGGTGCAGTTTCCCAGAAACCCCTGCACCTATCTCCTTGAAACCTGGCAGGCTTCATGGCCTCAGCACACGCTACCATGCCTGCTATTTTCACCCCACTCCACTTTAACATACACCCATGACATGAGCTTTGTGTTCAGCAGTTTGATGTGCAGTTTTCCAGAAACTCCTGCACCTATCTCCTTGAAACCTGGTAGACTTCATGCTGTTTTCATCCCAGTCTGTCAAAAAATGAGAAAGTTATAGGTATTTCACTGATTCCCTGTTATAGTCTATAGCTGAATCTCCAAAACTCTCTGAATCAGCAATGAATCTTACGAAGCCAATTCAGCCAAATCAATTCAGGACAGTAATCCAAATCTGCAAATTGAATCACTGTCCTCTGAACTGGCTGAATCTGAATCCGAATTGAATACTTCCCTATTCATACAGGCCTAAAGATAGTAGAAAGAGTCGGAATGATAAATAGCACCAACTCTCTCATGGTTTCTCATATTCTTTCCTTGTCTAATCCTTCTACTTCCTCTGTTTACCCCAACTATCTCATAACTCTTTTATGCTCACTCTGTTCTTTGTCTTTGCCATGACAAATGGAATCCAAGCCCCACTCATGCCCCACCAAAATGCTGTTATATATGTGGAAGAAATCAAACTTCACATTGTGGTTGTATTAAAATTGGCAGAGCCATCTAGGTTTATTTACAGCTATACAAGTGATCATAAGGAGGGTTCTCAAAGGAACTCGGACCTCTACAAGTTTACAAGTGTATTTATACTTTAGACAGCGAGAAAAGATGCAGGGTTCAGACAAAGCAACCTTGAGAGAAACAGAAAGATGTTGATCATTCATTTGTCATAAGTAAGCTGTTTCCTTATTCAGAAAACACGTTGTGTTTTGGGAACAGCTATCAGTGTTGTGGGGGTTGTTTTCTTTTTTTTGGGGGGGGTGGTCCTGGAAAGGAGGAGGTTAACATCTGCACACAGACAAAACAAGGCATGAAGGTTTTTCCTTATCTTAGAACATTTTAAAACACATAGTATCAGCATCGGCATCTTTTTCTCTTCTCTTTCTCTCACTTTGTCTCTCCTCTTAGTCAAGTAAGAGGCCTGGTTAAACTTATTTCCACATTCCCCACTTTTGGGCCTTCTTGGCCCAACATATTAGATATTTATAGCCATGAGCCTTTTAACTTCTAATTTTTCTTTCTTAATTACCTTTTCACTATTTTAACATACATATCACAAAAGTTGGTCCAATTAAGGGATTATGGGCACCCCTGTCATTGTACTAGGAGGCAACTGGGGACATACCCAACATTTAGAAACATTTAAATCCTTTGCATATTGATAAGACAGTTGAAGATAAGCATTTTGGTGAGCATGCCAGTGTGGGAGTGATTTTTTTGACCTGTTTGAAGTCTAGTCTAAGTTACAAAGTTTCTTTTTAGCTGGTGAGTCTTTAAGTTCATATAAGATGATCCAAAGGAAAGACTGAGAAGTACCCAAGTCACGACTAACTAACCCCACCTCGGGAACCAGGAACTAGGTAGAGGTCTTTTTCCTTTCCCGAAGGGCATAGTGGTGTTGTTGCGGTACATTTTCTCATTCTGTAGTGGCAAATCCTCTTCGCCAGTAGGCGCTTGGCTCACTACTGGTCTTGAGCTCTCCTGTTGGCAGGCACTTGTCTGTGAAGGCTGATTAAAAGATTGATATGGAGGAGACTCTAAGTCTAACGGAGCTTATGTCTTCTTAGTGTGTGAAGCATGGTTCCACGGTTGGAGTCCTTGACACTTTATTGCAGTGTTGGTTGTCAGGAGTACCTGGAATGGGCCTTTCCAGTGGGGTTCCAGTGATGACTTCCATTGATGGACTTTTACATGAACCCAGTCAACAGGCAGGATGGAATGGCATGGCTCATCTGGTTCCTTGGGGAGATTTGCTTGTACCTGCGAACGAAAAGCCTTAACACACTTCATTAGTGCTGTACAGTAGTCTAGAATAGTATCATCAAGTAAATATATATCGCAAAAGTGGGAGGCAACAGGTGGTGAGGCATGGAGCCTCATGGGTCTTCCCATCAGGATTTCATGTGGACTAAGTCCGGTCTTTTGATTGACAGTAGATCTCATACTCATAAGGGTATGATGGCAAAGTCCCACCGTTCACATAGGTTTCTAACCTGTGTACAGGACCTCCACCTGACACAGGAG
>NW_005842411.1:535988-538096 GCF_000455745.1 Alligator sinensis | reverse complement strand
AGAGAAGGGCCACTCGTATGGTTAAGGGCTTGCAGACCAAGCCCTATGAGGAGAGACTAGAGAAACTGGACCTTTTCAGCCTCCACAAGAGAAGTTTGAGAGGCGACCTTGTGGCTGCCTATAAGTTCATCACGGGGGCACAGAAGGGAATTGGTGAGTTTTTATTCACCAAGGCACCCCCAGGGGTTACAAGAAATAATGGCCACAAGCTAGCAGGGAGCAGATTTAGATTGGACATTAGGAAGAACTTCTTCACAGTTCGAGTGGCCAAGGTCTGGAACGGGCTCCCAAGGGAGGTGGTGCTGTCCCCTACCCTGGGGGTCTTCAAGAGGAGGTTAGATAAGCATCTAGCTGGGGTCATCTAGACCAAGTACTCTTTCCTGCCTATGCAGGGGGTCGGCCTCAATGATCTATTGAGGTCCCTTCTGACCCTAACATCTATGAATATATGAATCTATAAGGGCTATGGGAAGTGCATCTGGGCATTTGAAGTGAGTCTCAGCACAAATTTTGGCAAGTTTATTTTTTAAAATGCCATTTTGATGTTCCACTTGGCCCGAGGCCTGTGGATGGTATGGGCAATGAAGGTTCTGCTGAATTTGCAGAACTTTTCAGACTTCTTTCATTATCTGCCCGGTAAAATGAGTTCCTGTATCAGAGTTTATGGATAAAGGAATACCAAACCTTGGAATAAAGTCTCTGAGCAACTTTTTGCTCACAGTGGTGGTATCAGCTTTTGCACATGGGTAGGCTTCTACCCATCCAGAGAACATACATACAATAACAAGAACATATTTATAAGAACAAGATTTCTGCATTTGAATAAAATCTATTTGTAAATTTACAAACGGCCCCCAAGGTGGAGGATGCGCTGCTTTTTTTGTTTTTACAGGTTTTCCCACAGTATGGGCTTGACAAGTAGGGCAGGTATAACAGTATTGTTGAGACACAGATGAAAAAGTTGGAGCAAACCAATCAAGCTTAACAGGTTCTGTCATCCCCACTTTGCTCACGTGTGCTATGCCGTGGTGTATGCGAGCAAGATAGGGAAGAAGGACCATTGGGGCAACCAGGCAGCCATCCGGGGAGCGCCACAAATGGTCAGGGTGTAACAAACACCCAGCCAATCTCCATGTATATTTTTCTGGTTCTGGAGCCTGATCTTGGAGGAGGGCAATGTCATGAATACTTGCCAATGGAGATTGGTTAGTTGAGACAGACAAAAACACAATGCCAGAGCATTCCTACGTTTAACATCATCATAAGGTTTCTGGTGAGCTTGGCATTTAATAATAGCAACAGCAGAAGGTAACTGTAAAGCATTTAACAAGGGTAGACAAGGTTCCTTGGGTGAATTTGATATCTTTTATTAGACCAACCCAAATAGTTGGAGAATATATATTAAGCAAGCTTTTGGGTTCAAAAACCCTTTGTCCGGCTAAGGAAGTTTCAGCAGTTGGTGTGTGCTCTTCCTGGATGGAATGAAAAGTAAACAAGCCAGGGTCTGGGCTGGGCTGGGGAGTCAGTTGCCAGGCAGATTATAATGTATCAAAAATCCAATGTCTATGTTTAGTCCATGATCTCTAGCATCCAGGAGGTTGATGAAATGGAGCCCATAGGCTCGTCTCTGGGAAGTGTTGTGTAAATTTCCCTTGAGGATCAGGACTGAGAGACTGGAGAGAGAGCAGCCCTCCCATGAGAAACGTGCCCCCACTGGTAACTGGGTATTTCTGTCTTTGATGGATTTCCGGTGTGCGCCCATTCTGGTGCGCAGTTGTTGCCCGGTCTCTCCCACATATTTTCCACCAGGGCACCTGATGCATTGGATGAGGTATATTACATTTCTGGAGGTGCAGCTGTAAGATCCTGGGATGCTGATGGCTCTGTTGTGGGGTGTAGTAATTGTGGGGGTGGTGGAGACGTGCTTGCAGGTCCTGCATCCCCTGTCATGGTACGGCCTGGATCCCCTCGGTGTGTTCTGGGCTTCAGGAAGTCTGCTCCTGGTGACGAGGTTGATGAGGTTCGGTGCTTGTTTGAAGGCTAGGATGGGTGGCTCCGGGAAGATCTTTTTAAGAATAGGGTCTCTGTCCAGTATGGGTTGCAATTTT
>NW_005842411.1:530798-534078 GCF_000455745.1 Alligator sinensis | reverse complement strand
CTTCCTCAAGCCCAGAACACACCAAAAGGATCCAGACCATGCCATGACAAGAAATGCAAAACCTGTCAGCACGTCTCCACCACCCCCACAATTACTACACCCCACAACAGAGCCATCAGCATCCCAGGATCTTACAGCTGCACCTCCAGAAATGTAATATACCTCATCCAATGCATCAGGTGCCCTGGTGGAAAATATGTGGGAGAGACCGGGCAACAACTGCGCACCAGAATGGGCGCACACCGGAAATCCATCAAAGACAGAAATACCCAGTTACCAGTGGGGGCACGTTTCTCATGGGAGGGCTGCTCTCTCTCCAGTCTCTCAGTCCTGATCCTCAAGGGAAATTTACACAACACTTCCCAGAGACGAGCCTATGGGCTCCATTTCATCAACCTCCTGGATGCTAGAGATCATGGACTAAACATAGACATTGGATTTTTGATACATTATAATCTGCCTGGCAACTGACTCCCCAGCCCAGCCCAGACCCTGGCTTGTTTACTTTTCATTCCATCCAGGAAGAGCACACACCAACTGCTGAAACTTCCTTAGCCGGACAAAGGGTTTTTGAACCCAAAAGCTTGCTTAATATATATTCTCCAACTATTTGGGTTGGTCTAATAAAAGATATCAAATTCACCCATTGAACCTTGTCTGCCTGTATCCTTAGAGCAACACGGCTACAACCTAAACCCCTGCAAGCATTTAACAATGCATTTACATATTGTGGATGTAAGCTTAACTAGGCCTCTTACTTGGCTAAGAGGAGAGACAAAGAGAGAGAAAGAGAAGAGAATAAGATGCTGATGCTGTGTCTTTCAAAATGTTCTAAGATAAGGAAAAACCTTCATGCCTTGTTTTGTCTGTGTGCAGATGTTAACCGTCTCCTTTCCGCCGAACTAGAAGCTGATAACTGTTCCCAAAACATAGTGTTTTTTTTAAATAAGTAAACTGCTTACGTGTGACAAACAAATGATCAACATCTTTCTGTTTCTCTTAAGGTTGCTTTGTCTGAACCCTGCATCTTTTCTCGCTGTCTAAAGTATAAATATGCTTGTAAACTTGTAGAGGTCAGAGTTCCTTTGAGAACTCTCCCTGTGATCACTTGTATAGCTTTAAATAAACCTAGATGGCTCTGCCAATTCTCATACTACCACAACGCGAAGTTTGATTTCTTCCACATTTTGGACCATTACTAATTTTGGCACCTCCTGACGTGAGGAAGCCTCTTTGCTTCCAAAGTTGACAATAATCATGTACAATACCAAAGGCATAGCAAGAATCAGTGTAAATATTAACAGAGGTACCAGAGGCTAGGGTGCAAGCTCTGGTAAGGGCCACAAGCTCAGCAACTTAAGCTGAATACACATTGGGCAAGTGATGGCTTTCTATAACATCATATTGGGAACATACTGCATATCCTGCAACAAGAGAACCTTTTGAGTTTCTTTGACATGATCCATCAACATATAATACTAGATTTGGGTTTTGCAAGGGGGTGTCCTTTAGATCAGTGCAGGGCATTGTTAGGTGGGCAGTAACAGCAATACAATCATGGGGTTCACCATCTGAAGGAGTAGGCAACAGGGAGGCAGGGTTTAAAACAGGACATCTAGTTAAAGTAATATTTCCAGCAGAAAGAAGAAAATTTCATACTTAGTCAATCTAGCATTTAAAGATGTTAAGTTTTAGTTTTTAGTAAAAGGGCTGCTACAGCGTGTGGGACAGCAACAGTAAGGGGAGAACCGAATAGAAGGGTACAGGACAGTTCAACATTAATAGCACCTGCAGCTACAGCACGACGACATGGAGGAAGTCCGGCTGCAACTGGGTCAAGAGCAGAGCTATAATAAGTAATGGGACGGTGCTTGTCTCCATGTGCTTGAGTGAGCACAGCAAGTACAAATTCATCTTTTTCATGTAAAAAAAGAATAAAGGGTTTAGTATAATCAGGAAGGCCTAGGGCGGGGGCTTGCGACAGAGCTTGTTTAATAGAGGCAAAAGCAGCTTCGGCTTCTGAAGTCCAGGGCAAAGGCTCAGGGGTATTAACAAGAGTCAGGTTTTGCAGAAGCTTGACTATAGAGGCATAGCCAAGTGTCCACTGGCGGCAGTAGCCAGCCATGCCTAGGAAAGTATGCATTTGGGACACAGTAGTTGGTCTAGGGTTTTTAAGTATAGTTTCTATCCTGGAAGAAGAAAGCAGTCATTCTCCAGCCGAAATATCATGACCCAAATAGTGGACATGAGTGAGACAAAGTTGTAGCTTTTCTTTAGATGCCTTATGGCCTTTTAGGGCAAGAGAGGTGAGGAGAGGTAAAGCTGATTCTTTAAAGGCTTTAAGGGAGGTAGATGCTAAGAGCAGATCATCAACGTACTGCACAAGCACAGAATTTTCTTTAAATATTATGTCATCTAAATCCTTCTTCAGAATTTGAGAAAAAAGGGAAGGGGATTCAGTATAGCCTTGGGGCAATCAAGTCTAGGTATACTGAAGTCCCTGATAGGTAAATGCAAAGAGAAACTGGCTATCAGGGTGTATAGGGATAGAAAAAGATGCAGAACACAAGTCAACAACAGTAAAATAACAGGCATTAGGAGGAATACAGGACAAGATAGTGGCTGGATTAAATCAAATTTTTACAAGCTGGGCAGTATGGATTTGCCCTACTTCATTAGCATGTTGGGATCAGAGAAATGGAGGGACAGCCTTTATGATTTCCTCTTGTAACACAGAAAGATTAGGGTACTCAGGCTCTGAAGGTGAGCTAGCTAGGGTAGCAAGTACAGCCATTTCATTAACACAGGGAACATCCAAATAAACACCATTAGGAGAACAATAAATAGTACAGCTGAGTTTACAAAGCAAATCTCTGCCTAACAAATTAACAGGAGAACAAGGACTGAGGAGAAAAGCATGTTGATCAGAAACAGGACCAAGAGAAACATGTACAGGTTCAGAAACAGGATGAGGAACTATCTGATTAGAAATTCCTACAGCATTTACAACAGCAGAGGGGAGGGGGGTTGTAGAAAATTCTTCAGCTCAGAGAGTAGAGCAACTTGCGCCGGTATCTACTAAACATTTTGTAGGAGTGCCACTTATTAAACAGGAAACGAAGGGATCCTCTTGATTAAGTGAGAGAAGCGGGGCTGTGATGATGTTATCATTCCTCAGGCTATCCTAAGAGGAGGCATCTAGATTCGGGACAGAAAACTGAGTGAGAGGAGGTGGTGGCTGGTTAAATGTCATCCCCGGCTGGCCAGGCCAGTGAGGATG
>NW_005842411.1:524740-530647 GCF_000455745.1 Alligator sinensis | reverse complement strand
TTTGTATTTGTAAAGACATTAGCTTAGTTTCTGTGGATTCCTTTTTCTTTTCTTTGCAGGCTGTACAGTGATTAGCAATGGTGACTAATTCTGTAAGCAGTGATCCATGTAGTCTGCTGGGGATTCTTTTTTGTTTTGCTTACGGAAATTTATTTTGGCCCAGTCAGTTTTCCTGGGGCAGATTTTAAGCACGGCCTCAAGACGGCGGTCACTGGCACTTACTAAGTGACCTCCCATTCTGGGATCTTGAGGAGGCCAATTAGCCTGTGCGATGAGGTGGTTATGGACCTCGGAGGGCAGAACACTTCTCATTAATTGGTTTAAATCTGCCCATGTTGGCTCATAACAATTAATTACAGTTTCCAATTCATCTCTAAACTTCTGGGGTTTTCTTTGATATTGGGGAATTGCTTAACAAGGTTTAGGAGATCTCCTGGGGTCCAGGGGGCATGGACTGTGATTGTAGTTTCCCTATTTGGACTCTGCCCTGGGAGTTGGCGTAAAGGCATAAGACGAGTCTTTTTCATTTTTAAAGGTGGAACTGGACCATATTGGGTGCCAGACCTTAAATAAGAGGAGGTTGAGGCTTCAGGAGACAGATGCCATGTCTCCAGTGGCCGTGGGCATGCCCCAGGGGCAGGTGATGGTTGTTGAGTGATGGTTTTCTGATGGGGTGGGCTGATTCCACAAGAAGAATCTATTTGGTTACTTTGAACTTCCTCAGTTTCAGATTGTGCCTGGGAAAGGTATGGGGGTGGCACACTGAAAAAATCAATTAGGTCTTCTACAGATTCATTCTCAGTCAATTGTGGATAAAGTTGTGCTGGTGCTGATAATGTTGTTGATGGGGGATCCCCTATTGGTGCATTTTTCTGTTGTAATTCTTTTATCTGAGATTTTAGTTTTTTCTTGGGAGTCCTTAAGGCTCTGAACTTGAGATTCTTGACATCTTTTGGAAGCTTCTGCATACTAATCAAAAAATGTATCCCACTGAGTCTGTGGTGTTTTACTGCCTCTTGACTCAAGGGCTCTGTGGAGATGAAGGATTTTACTTAAATCCTGGGGACACTGCAAGCTAGAATCATTTCTGGTATACCAATTCCATTTGCCTAGAAACTTACAACTTTTATGGCCATAGTGTGTGTACATGTACAATGCTGTAGTCCCTTTTGGCAGACATCTTTAGACCCTCTGCTCCCCATGTCTTTAACCTCAATTCACACAGGTCTTTCACACAGGAGAGGCTTATTGAGGGTGTCTGGTCAGGTTGTGAGATTTGCTAGTGGCACAGGAATGCTGTGGCTCATGTCCAAAGACAAGACTCCACAGCACCAGCACACAGTGCAGTTGCTCACTGTTAGACACAGCTCATTCCTGAGTGGGGGTAGGGAAAATTCATCACAGAACCCTGCTCTCCTTCAGTCTAAGGGTTTCCACCTTGCACCCTTGCTTTCAAAGAGCACACAGAACAAGTCTGGCGTCCTCGGGGCGGCTGCACAAGGTTTCCGCTCCTAACATCAGAAAGACCGCATAGTTCTTTACACAACTTAACTCAATTCACATGGGGAAACACATTCACTGACAACAACAACACAGTGTCAAACTCTTTTCTACTCACAGTTCCTACTTACATAGTGGGTCTGACAATTCTGGCAGCAAAAGGGTCGGATAAGGTAAGCCTCAAGCAGTGAACAGGAAGACTCACAGGCAGTCTGTCACTGAAAAGCCCCAATAGAGATTTCAAAAGGTCTCTTACCTTAGTTTGGCGCCGGGGCATCAGTGAGAAAACGGTCTGTATCTCAACCGATCACTCTGGGCATCTCTATCCAAGTCACGGCACCAAACTGTGGAAGAAATCAAACTTCGCGTTGTGGTTGTATTAGAATTGGCAGACAGAGCCATCTTGGTTTATTTTAAGCTATACAAGTGATCACAAGGAGGGTTCTCAAAGGAACTCAGACCTCTACAAGTTTACAAGCGTATTTATACTTTAGACAGTGAGAAAAGATGCAGGGTTCAGACAAAGCAACCTTGAGAGAAACAGAAAGATGTTAATCATTTATTTGTCACATGTAAGCAGTTTACTTTTTCAGTAAACACGTTGTGTTTTGGGAACAGCTATCAGTGTTGTGGGCTGTTTTTTTTTTTGGTTCCTGGAAAGGAGGAGGTTAACATCTGCACACAGACAAAACAAGGCATGAAGGTTTTCCTTATCTTAGCATATTTTAAAACACATAGCATCAGCATCAGCATCTTTTTCTCTTCTCTTTCTCTCTCTTTGTCTATCCTCTTAGTCAAGTAAGAGGCCTGGTTAAACTTATTTCCACATATAGAAGCATTTCTATATAACTGCAGTTTATATAGAAAGCATCCTTTGCTTTCTGTTTTGATTGTTACCTTCTCTTTGTACCCTTCCATTGTCTCCTCTTCTTTATTGCTTCAAACACAAGCTGCTTGTCTTCACTTTTAAAGGTCCTTCATAGAGCCTGCCTACCAATCATTTCTCATTCATTATTAATAGGTCAACTTCTGCTAATTATCAGCCTATGTTGCCAGTCTCCATTGCTCACTTGCTTGCATACTTAATAAACATTTTTTTTTTTTTGCTTTATCCTTCATGCTTGGGAGGAGATCTCCATAGTTATCCATAAAGCCACTTTACTGTTTTCTTCCAAATCCACCCTTAAAATTCTCCTTGGCCATAATGTCAAAGGGTTTTTTTTGGTTTTTGGTTTTTGGGGGTTTTTTTGTGTGTTTGTTTTTTATAGGCAACAGTGGGACTGCCTATGTTGCTGACCAACATTACTTCATTGCTATTTTTTACTCCCTTGACTGCCTGTTTCCATCAATCTTTCTTTTCTTATTCTTAGTTTGTAAGCTCTTTGAAGGAACGACCATCTTTTTGTTCTGAACTGGTACAACAAAACACCTAGCACTGTAAGGTCTGACTGATGTTCATCCATTCTGGGAAAATACAGAATAACATTATTATTCATTACTGGACAACAAATTAGGTGAAAGAGTTTGAAGAATGGCATGCACTTAACTCAGCACAACCTTCTGAAGATAAAAGACATTGACTTTCACATAATACAGTGATGCCTTTCATATCACTTCTGCTGCAGAACCTTTGGCTCCACATGGCATGTGAGTTGACACGAAGCCAGGCAACCCAGCCTGGCATTGGCAGCACACTGCCTGCTTTGCTATTACCTGCAGTGTCTTTGTGGAACCCATCATAACCTAGCACGGAATCCCAGGGTTCCAAAAAACAAAGTTTCAAAACCACTGATCTAATATATGGAGAACTGCTGTAAGAGAAACCCATGTCTTATGTAAATGCATTTTCAAAGAAGTTTATCTGAAGTGTTCAATCTCAACATCCTAAAGCGACACAAATACTTTTTGGAAAATCAGAAACACACCAACTCAGCCAAGCTGAAGGTCCTCCTGAGCCTAACAACTTACAGGACTGGTGTTTCAGTTTCTGTAGAGATTAGCACATGAGGGAGTAATGTAATTAGCATCATGTTTAATCTTCTGAAAATGGGTCTCTATGTATGTGCTTGCCTTGACTTGGACACCCAAGATTATGGGCATTCAAAATCACTATTTATTTTTGAAAAAAATGTTAAATAGCATGAACTATTATGAGGGGAAGTGTTAGCAAACCTAAGATAGATGTTTTTAGTTGCTTATAACCTTGTGTTGTCTCTCAGACATATTCTGAGAATCAAGAAAGGTTCAAAGAGCCAGTCCCACCAAAATTACCTACACACAAATATCATAATAGATAAACATTAATAAGTCTAGCAAGACTTGTCAAATATAATAATATAATACAGAAAAGATATAAATGACTAACCAGTACAGATAAGGCACATCAAAAAACTGAGTAAACATTTTAAATATTCATATGCAGCTAAAGACAATCATCTTAGTGGTACTTGAAAGCAAATTAATTTAAAACTTCCAAGTCCTAAAGTGTTGAAAAGCTTCTATGAGCTGGTTAGGCTGCTAGTTAAAAGGACTTCTCACCTAGGTCTCAAATTATATTTAAAAAGAGCTGTTATTTTAGTTCATCTGCAAATGATCTATTAAGCTAGAACCATAGTTCAAATCTGAAGAGCAAAGATTCTGAGGTGAAGCCAGATTTTTATACTCCATAGCTTGACCAAAATATCAAAAAGCTTACTAAATAATCTAAATAATGTAAAAGTATATAAGGATATTCCTAATAAGTGTTACTCTACTTAATATTCATATGCTTATTATTAATCTATAACTAAGTTACATCTTGCCTAAATTAGCCTGGTGTAACCACTAAAAGTACTTTAAGCAACCATTAGTGAAAACTTTCTTCTAGTGTTTTCCCATTCCATCTTGAATTTTCTAAAATGGCCCACACCTTGTAACATCTTCTGTCCTGATCATTTCCTTTCCCTCTTTTTCTCTTATTCAAACTTTGGCAAGTGAATGCAAGCAAATTCTATACCATATCATCAGCAAGCAATTTAAGGCTTACTATAGTCTACAGTTGGAACATTTCAGTTTAAATGCTGAATTTTTTTTTTTAAATGTCTATGAATGATTTTTCATTACTACCACCATCACCACCACTATTATCTGGAAATAATTATAGCCTAAAGAGTTCAGATATTTCCAAGAATGAGCCCAAGGAATTTATTATTTTTTTAATGTTATATTAATCGGACTGTGATTAGAATTCAGAAAAGATTTGGACAATTCAGAGGCTGAATCAGGATGTCTGAATTGAATCGCTGGCTGTTTTAGGCTCTCTTAATCAATTCGGAGCTTCTGAATCAATTCAGAAAAGATTCAGAAAAGATTCAGCAATTTGGAGGGCTGTCTATATGGGGAAACAGAAACTTAGAAGAGGGGGGGTGGGGATTCTGACATACTTAGGTGTCCAGATAGCAAGATTTCTCTCTGACTGCCTTTACAGTCACAGTGTATGGGGGAGGGCCATAGAAACTGCATAAAAGCCTCTGTGTGCAGGCTTGCTGTGCCTTTTGTAAGCTGGTTCTGTCTGAGGAACAGCGTGAGAAAGGTACTGTGCACTGCTTGGCTTTCTTTATGGTCAGGAGTTGCTACTTGCTTCTCCTTTTTGTTGTTAGAAAGGATTGGGTAGGATTTAGCTTAGCTTAGGTTAGTTTAGCTCAGCATCTCTTAATACTATCCAATTCATTTCTTTCAATTTGTATTTGCGCTCTTTTTTTTGTTTCTTTGTTTGTTTTTTGTTTTTTTGGGGGGAGGACTGGTGCAAACTTTGAAAAAAGAAAGCTCTGTGTTTCCCCTGCCAGCATGATCCATCACTGTGCAGGAAGGCACACAGATTGTGTACACACACACACACACACACACACACACACACACACACACATACTCTTATAATATACATGCTTACAAGAATAAAATTCTGATATTCAGAGAGTCAGATTATATATAGAAGTTATTAGTTATTAATAGTATTATAGTTAGTTTACATAGAGACTGAAGACAACACAGAAGTCAGATTCAGATTGAGACTAACACAGAACTCAGGGTCTTAGAAGAAGGAGATATATCATTTTAGGTGCACATTACAACACAGAAGAAGAACAAGAAGTACAGTAGTAGTAGTCACACACTCACATTAATAGAACATCATAGAAGAAGACAACATATTTCATAGATTTCATAGACATTAGGGCTCGAAGGGACCTCGGAAGATCATCGAGTCCAGCCCCCTGCCCAAAGGTCAGGAAGTCAGCTGGGGTCATAGGATCCCAGCAAGATAAGCATCCAGTTTGCTCTTGAAGGTGTTCAATGTAGGTGCTTGAACCACCTCCGGTGGCAGGCTGTTCCAGACCTTGGGGGCTCGGACAGTAAAGAAATTCTTCCTTA
>NW_005842411.1:519218-522675 GCF_000455745.1 Alligator sinensis | reverse complement strand
TGACAACCATGGTCCTGGAGCAAGCTGCCTCAGCCAGTTCCTGGGCAAACTCCTGGTCAAGCTCAGGACTTTGGGTGGGAGGTCTGTAATAGACTCCCAACATTGTGTCCCCTGTGCCGTGTTCCCCACAGATTTTAACCCAGAGGGTCTCCAGCCGTCCACCCTGGTCGCCAATATCGGCGTGCAGGGACGTGTAGCTTTCCTTAACATAGAGAGGTACACCCCCGCCCCTTTTCTCTACACGATCCCTCCTGTACAGGGTATAGTCATCTATACCCATGGTCCAGTCATGGGTGGAGTCCCACCAGGTCTCCGTTATCCCTATGACATCATAATTATTTGCATTGAGCAGGAGGATGAGCTCCTCCTGCATATTCCCCAAGTTCCTGGCATTTGTGTACAGGCAGGCAATTGCCCCCTGGGGGGCTCCTTCCTTGCCCACAGATTTTACCAGGGCTGGGGCAGGGGTGGGCTCCCTTAAGTTCGGCAGGCCAGCAGTGGCAGTAGTCCCTGCCATCCCCTGGCAGGCTTAGTTTAAAGCCTGGTGGAGCAGGTCAGCCAGTGTGGCTGAGAAGAGCCTCCTCCCTAGGGGAGAGAGGTGGAGGCCTCTCTTATACTAATAACTATATTAATATCTATATTAATAACCTTATATTAATAACTATAATATATAGTTATTAATAATCAAAGAAGAGTCCAGTGCACACATGCAACACAGAGGGAATAACAAAGAGGGAATAAAACAGACAACAGATTCACATTTCACATTCATAATTCATACTAACTAAATACATCGCTGTGGAGAAGAAGACCGACAGAGAGACAGCACACATTTTTCACATAGTTCTTAATACTTATTATTACTGAATCAAAAAAATCAAAGAAGAGTCCAGTGCATGCACACAACACAGAGGGAATAAAACCCAACACAAAAGGAGTGACTCGCACACACCTTTTGCAGCACAGGAAATATTAATTTGAAGCGTGGTGGAAAGGCGGGTACCAAGTCTTCTGGCAGGGGAGGGATAAGGGGTAGGGGGAGTGCTAGAGCTGTAAATCCCACCCCTCCCCAACAGATGCATTCTCTTCCCAAAAAGCCATGATGCTTCTGCTGCCAGTGGAAGCAATGAGGTGGGAGCAGTGTCTGCACCTCACATCTCTGCACCTGCACCACCTCCCCTAAGTCCAGAAATAGGCACCAGCAGTGGAATCACTGTCTCCTCCACCCCAATGTCATCTCTCAGCATAAGCCTCCCACTGCCAGAGGAGGAGCTGGAGCTGGAACCAGGGGTGCTGAGCATGCTGGTTCAAGCAATTCTGGGGCCAAGGGGGAATCAGAGTTCATGCTCCACACCCCTCAATTTTCCCCTAGACCCAGGTCTCCTCTGGAAAGCAGAACCTCAGAGGCGGTTGAGGTTGTGGAGGCAAGTGGCTCAGCTGAGGAAGCTTCTCCTCCTGTTGTGCCTCAGCCTGCTGAGGAGTGGGATAAATCAGGATCCTCACCCTCAACCCAGAAGTGGGTGAGTAGCATAGTGTGGGAACATTCTGAGCTGGCAGATGATCCCAGGTTTGCCATCTGCCACCGCTGCTGAAGGCACATCAGCCAGGGCAAGCACATGAAACACTTTTCCACCACATCCATCCTGCTGCATCTGAGAAGCCAGCACCCCTTTGCCATTCTTGCTTCTCAGCCTGGCATCAGTGGGAGCATGCCTAAAGGGAAGTCCCCCACTCACTCCAAAGCCCCCTTACCCACAAAGCAGAGGCAGGCCATCCTGGAGCAGTGCGGGAAAGCTGCAGACAGAGGGTGGCAAGTTGCAAAGATGAGCGACATCACTCAGACCACTGGGGAAATGCTTGCTCAGAATAGCCAGCTCTTCTTCCTAGTTGAGCAGCCAGGGTTCAGGTGGATCATAGCACTTCTGGTCCCAATTACAAAGTGCTCACACATACCACCTTTAGCAGGACGGTGGTGCCCTCCCTGTATGAGGCATGCAGGGAGTACATGAGGGAGGAGCTGAGGAAGGCAGATCCGCAGGTGGTCTTGCACTTTACCTCTGACATCTGGAGAAGACGGGGTGGTGATCATGCCTACCTCTCCCACACAGGGCACTGGGGCAATCAGTAAAGCTGTCAGTGGGGTCTACTGCAAACTGAGGTACTGGATGCATCACACACAGCAAGAGAAATCATGGGGCCATGAACTGCATGGTACAGGGGCAGCTCATTTGGCAGGCCAAGCTCACCTGTGGGTTCCTGGTCACCAAAAATGGGGCCAATAAGTTAAAGGCTGTCCATGATGTCAGCTTTGTTGGCATCCGCTGTGTGGCAAACAGGGCTGTTTGTGATGGTGCCACCACCACTACTGCTACAAGCCAAGTGATTTTGAAATGCAGGAAGGTGGTGGGCTACTTCCACCACAGCATCCAGGAGGGAAAGATACTGTGGGAGAAACAGGCAGAGCTGAGCATCTCGCAAGACAAAATCATGCAGGATGTGGAAACTCAGTGTAACTCTACATACCAAATGCTCAAAAGGCTGGTGGAGCAACAGAAGGCCATCCATGAGATGGCCTTGTTTGGGGTGTGTTGCAGGGCACCTCAGTGCCTGCTCCTAGGGAGTAGAAACTGCCAGGGAGAGAGAACCCTGGCAGAACATAATGAGCACAGCTGTGGGTTGCCAGGGCAACTAATGTGAGTCATCTGGCCAGAAGCGGGCAGGGCCTGGCCCTCATAAAGCCCAGGGCTGAGGCCAGGCTGGTAGTTCCTTGCCAGCAGCCAGAGGGGCAGGAGCAGGAGCAGGAGCTAGGAAGTGAGAATCACAGGAACTGCTCTAGCTGTGTGAAGGATGGCAGCTCTGAGAGGTTTGAGCACCATGGTTCTGCCAGGAGGCTTTGTGTTTAAATTATAGCCAAGAGGCTTGAGTTTATGTTTGGCTTTGATATTACACCGGTGGTTTGAGCGAGGTTGTAGGGGTTGGAGGAGGCCTCATAGGGGGCTCACGGTAAAGTGAGGACCCCGGCACCAGTGAGGGCGCACTAGGCCCTGAGAGTTGCAGGGCAGAGTCGTGGGATCAGTTAAGCTCAGAGAGGAGCGGCTGAACCTCATAGGGACCCACAGAGGGTGGGGCCCTAGCACCAGTGAGGGCGCAGGTTGCTCAGGGGGAACCCCAGTGGTATGGGAACCCCGGCGCCAGTGAAGGCGCAGCTTGCAGTGACAAGCGCAACCAGTGGGTTGCGGGCGGGGAACATAGACCCCAGGTTGTGCGCGGGTTACGTAGACCCCAGCCCCAGAAGGGGGGGACTATTGCGAAGCCCAAGGTGGGCATGGCGAGCCCCGAAGTGGGGGAGTGCCTTATTGAGAAGCCCGGGACGGGCGTAGCGAGCCCGGTCATAGGCTAGTACAGCAATAGACCTCAGGCAGAGGCAAGGTGCTGCGGTTGTCCCTGAGGAGAGGGG
>NW_005842411.1:517138-517608 GCF_000455745.1 Alligator sinensis | reverse complement strand
TCGCGGTCTGGGAAAGGCCGCTGTCACCAGACGTGCAGGCACTGGTGAGGTGGCTGAAGGTGGGCATCAGGAAATGGCTTGATTCCTTGTGGTCCAGTATGGTCCACATGATGGTGGGCATGTGTGAGCCTAGGGTGAAGAGGAGCATGTGCACTGGCAGCACCTGGTGTGCTCAGCTTAGCTGCCTGGGATGCCAGCTTCTGTGTTGAAAAACCCTTTTCCAGGCTGAGGAAGTACCTGTAGTTGGTGCGTCTCCTGGTCTTGGATGGAAACAATAGCGAAGAAGCCAGAAGCTGTCCTGCCATGCAATGCAGGCAAGAAAGCCCATCAGTAAAAATGGAAATGGAGGCATCAGGGGATGACGGACAGGCTTGGTGTGGGGGGTGGGGAAGAAAGGGGGACTGAACAGAGAAGACCTGCCCAAAGTCAAAAAAAAAAAAAAAAAAAAAAAAAAAAAAGGGAACCTGTGG
>NW_005842411.1:501118-516804 GCF_000455745.1 Alligator sinensis | reverse complement strand
CTGGGCAGGTAACCCCTGTGTTTGTGTGAGGGGCCCAGAGGGCAGACCCCTGGAGACAGTGAGGGGCCAGAGACTTGACCTGAACAAGAGAGTACCCTCGACTGGCCCATGCTGGGGCCAGGACCAGGACAGTCAAAAGGGCCAGGGGCCCACCGCGAGGGACGCCTAAGAGCCGGGGGCCTGGGGTCTCGACTGGCCTGGAGGTGGGCCAGGGCTGGTAGCCAAAGGTCCCGGGGGGACCACACCCGAGAAGGGAAAATAGTTTGGGGGGGGCTGGGTAGCCTAAATGAAGGTGGAGAGGCTGCCTGAGTGGAGGGATCATGGAGGGGTCCTGTTAGAATGATTCTGGGGCCCAGCGTGGGGGCCGGTGATTATGTGAACATCAAGATGCCATCTGTGAGGCTTGGGCTGCGGTATAGGGGAGGGAAGGAGCCGCAGAGAGCGCCCCCTGGCATCAGGGTACCAAAATGGGTAACCTCCCACTTAATTGACATCAATTAATTAACCAATTAACATTAAGGCGTGGCGGGAGAGAAGGTGGGTGGTTGGCCCAAGAACAGGTGGGCGAGCCATGGAGATCGGCTCAAGTAGGCCCCCTGTTATAGTAATCTTTGAGAAGATGAAGATAGGGATGGGGAAACTCTCTCTTCTCGAAGATATCAGGACTGGAGCATGGCTGTTGGGGATGGTGTGTCTAAGAGTTGGTTAGACACATTCATAAAAGGGAAACAAACAAAAGTCATAAAGAGAGAAATTTCTGCAACTCCCAAGGAAGACAAGCTATGCCTTCAGAGAAAGAAAAGAAAAATAATAAATAGAGTTCATTGCAATGAAGACAGGATTGTCTTAAAAGTCATTGATAAGTAGTAATTCAGCTGAGTTGAATTTATGTCCAAGCAGGATTCTGTTTAAGTTGATGTTAATGTTTAATTGATGTAAAGAAGTAAAGATAGTCTTGCAAATAGCAGGACGATAATAGATGTGAGTTTGAATATTGATAAATAAAGGACATTGTAAACCAGACTTGAATGACATAAGCCTGTAATTGCTAATTGATGGTCAGCACTTAGGCACCTCACAAAATAAAAAGAAGATAAAAAAGGAAAAGCAGAGAGCTTTGTTAGATGATCCTCTCCCAGAAGACAGATTGCCAGCTATTACAATGGTACATAATAATTGACACCTCCCGATTTATAACATTGTTTATTAATCAAGACATGGTAGACAAGAGTTGTTAAATACCGTTATAATATCAGACAGCACAATTCAAGCTACAAAAGCCTAAGAGAGTGCACTGGGTTAGACACAACCCCACCACAACTGGTGCATTGGCCAGAAATTCAGCAATGGCCTAAGTTGTAAGGAACCTATGGAAATGCAGCCAGGTGCCATCGGAGTCTGGAACCACTTCAGCAGACCTTACATCCGGTGAATCAGCTGCTACAGCATCAGCAAGCAACTCGACAAATTGCTTTAGAAGAAAAGTGGCTCCAGCAGCAAGCATGGACTCAATGGAACCAGGTGGAATTGAAGGTAACTAAGATGACTCTGAAGGATTGCCCGGAAGCTTTTCTAGAATGTTTCGAATGAGCTGCCTTGGCCTTGGGTTTGGATCGGAGTAGATAGGCCGGCCAATTGGGTTTCTTACTGATAGGAAGGGCTCGGGCCACTTATCAAGCTATGCCCCAGGGTGAAGCGGTCAACTATGACAAAGTAAAAAAGGAAATTATGTATCATTTGAATATCAACCCAAACAGATATCATCAAGCCTTCAGAATGAAGAAGAGAAAAGAGTAGAAGTCCCCATGGATCCTACTCCAGAATTTAGTAAATCTATTGGACAAGTGGTTGAGACCCCAAGAGGTTTCCAAAGTGGATCTGTATGATCATATTTTACTAGAACAGTTCTTGGTGGACCTGGATGAAGGTACACAGTGGTGGGTATGATGGCACCGCACAAAGTTATCTGGAGAGGCATTGAGATTAGCTGAAGATTTTGACAGCACACAAGGAGAAGGCGACTGGGAACAAGGGATCAAAGGAAAGATGACCCCCGTATCACCAGAGGCAGGTTATAAGGGACCCCAGGAAATGAGATGATCGACAATAGTGTGTTTCAGATGTGGACGGATAGGGCACATGGCAAGAGAATGTATGAACGTTCCTCTCCAGAGTCCACATGGAAGGGAGGCATCATTTGATGCCAGGATACCGTGCAATGAGCCAAGAGACAATGGACAGATAGAGATGATGGACTGTAGCATTGGTAAAACAGGCGGGGAGAAACCGAAGGACAAACCGACAATTTGGGTTCCGGTAGGTCAGAGGAAGATGCAAGCCATCGTGGACACAGGATGCACAGAGACCTTAGTTAGGGCAGACCTGGCACTGAGGGATTGGGCTTTGAGAGTGGATGCAGTCAAGATGATTTCTGTGCATGGGCAACCCTCAGTGTATCACAGAAGAAGTATCGGGTGCAAGTATTAGGCATCATGAGAGAAATGCCTGTTGGACTAACCAAAGATCTACCATATCCAGTGATATTAAGTTGAAATTGGATGGAAATTTACCATGTGTTGGATACAGTGAGAGGACAAGATGAAAAACACATGGGTCTGGTGGCAGAAAGGTTGGAAGCTCCAGTTGAGTCATACAGATTCAATCTCGAGAGTTTCACAAGCAGTGCTCACTTCAGGGAAGCACAACAGAAAGAAGATCTGTTCTGAGCCATTATTCAGTCAGAACTGGCCAGATGAGATGAACAAGTAATATGCCCTGAGTGGTGTCACACATTGCCCAGATACAAAATAAAGAGGAGTCTATTGTACAGGATTAAAGAGGGCCAACCTGATGGAGTAAAGATACTGCAACTTCTAATTCCCCAGGGGTATATAAGCTCCTTATTGAAATTGGCACATGCAAATCCTCTAGGAGGACACCTGAGGAAAAACAAAATGGAGGCTAGATTGACTAAATGGTGTTTCTGGACCCGAATCTACGAGCAAGTTGAAGAATTCTGTACAGCTTACCCTAATTGTCAGTGGGTCAGCCTCTAAAAACCTCCTTGAGTGCCCCATGTCCAATGCCTGTAGTAGGAGAACCCTTTGCCCGAATAGCCCTCAATATAATAGGGCCGCTACCAAAAAGTTCTGTGGGCTACCTATTCTTGTTAGTCTTGATAGAATGCACCACTAGGTTCCCTGAAGTGATCCCTCTGCACACGGTTACAGGACCTTGGGTACCAGAGGAATTACTTAAGTGGGTATGAAGAGTGGGTATACCCAAAGAAATAATCACTGACCAAGGGACAAACTTCATGTCCCACGTAATGAGAAGTCTGTCAAGTACTCCAGATATGACACTTGCGCATGGCTGTATACCATCCCCAAACAAATGGGTTGGTAGAAAGGTTTCATAGTTTCATAGTTAGTAGGGTCAGAAGGGACCTAAGCAGGTCATCAAGTCTGGCCCCCTGCCATGGGCAGGAAAGAATGCTGGGGTCAAACGACCCCAGCTAGGTGACTGTCTAGCCTCCTTTTGAAGATCCCCAGAGTAGGGGCAAGCACCACTTCCTTAGGAAGTTGGCTCCAGCTCCTAGCCACCCTGACTGTGAAGTAGTGCCTCCAGAAGTCTATCCTGAACCTGCTCTCAGTCAGCTTATGGCCATTATTCCTTGTAACTCCTGGTAGTGCTCAGGAGAACAGGGACTCTCCCATTTCCTGCTGGTCCCCCTTGGCAAGTTTGTAGGTGGCCACCAGATCTCCTCTCAGCCTTCTTTTGTGTAGGTTGAACAGGTTCAGGTCCCATAGTCTCTCCTCATAGGGCCTACCCTGCTACCCCCTGATCATGCGAGTAGCCCTCCGCTGGACCCTCTCTATGATATCCACATCCCCCCTAAAGTGCAGCGCCCAGAACTGGATGCAGTATTCCAACTGCAGCCTGACCAATGTCACATAGAGGAGGAGGATCACCTCCTTGGACCTGCTCGTGATGCATCTATGGATGCAAGTCAAGGTGTCATTAGCCTTCCTGACTGCATCCCCATGTTCATTTTGGAATCAATAGTGACTCCAATATCCTTTTCTGCCTCTGTGCTGACAAGAAGGGAGTTCCCCAGCCTGTAGATATGCTGCTGGTTCTTCATCCCCAGGTGCAATACCTTTCACTTCTCCATACTGAAACCCATCCTATTCTCATTTGCCCACCTCCGTAACCTGTCCAGATTTAGTTGTAGCCTGTCCCTCTCTTCTAGCATGCTCACTTCTCCCCACATCTTAGTGTCATCTGTGAACTTGAACAAGGTGCTTTTCACATCCTCATCCAAGTCCCTGTTGAAGATATTGAATATTGGGGGCCCGAGGACTGAACCCTGGGGAACCCCACTGCCCACATGTTGAAAATGACCCATCCACCACCACTCTCTGGGTGTGGCCTTCCAGCCAATTTGTGACCCATCTGACTGTGTAGGCATCAACACCACAGTTGCCTAATTTTTAATGAGGATGGGGTGAGAGACAGTGTCAAAGGCCTTCCTAAAGTCCAGTAAGACTACGTCCACCACGACACCTGTATCCAGGGCTTTTGCGACTTGGTTGTAGAAGGCAACCAGGTTGGTCTGACAGAACCTGCTTCTAATGAACCCATGTAGATTGCCTCTAAGCATAATCTTCCCTGCTGGTCCCTTGCAGATGTGCTCCTGGATAATTTTCTCAAAGACCTACCTCAGGAAAAAGGTAAGACTAATGGGCCTATAGTTTCCTGGGTCCTCCTTCCTACCTTTTTTGAAAATGGGAACCACATTGGCACTTTTCCAGTCCTTTGACACCTATGCCAATTCATTAGCACTCTGGGGTGGAGATCATCGGGACCTGCTGATTTGAACATATTTAGTCCCTCCAGAAGTTCCCTGACTAGGTCCTCATTGACCATGGGCCTGGCTGCACCTCCCCTGGGTCCATCCAGATTCCCAGTGGCGGGGGGGATGTCCCAGGCCCTGCTCAGAAAAATGGAAGAAAAGAAACTGTTAAATAGATTAGCTTTGTCACCTGCAGAGGCCCCACATTACTTGGTACCTTCTTTTTACCCCCTATGTATTTAAAAAAGGACTTCTTGTTATCCTTGATCTGGGTCGCTAGTCCCAGTTTCATCTCTGCCTTAGCCTTCCTAACAGCCCCCCCCTTCCATTGGGTATATGCCTCCTTTTTAGCTTTGAGATGTTCCTGGATGCTTTTGGTGAGCCATGGGGGCTTTTGAGCACTCTTCTCCCCTTTGATCCACATGGGGATTGTCAACCTTTGGGCTTGGAGGATTGTCTCTTTAAGGAACTACCACTCCTCTTGGATTCTCAACACACTTCCCCTCTGGAACCTCAGTGCCTCCCTGACTAGTCTCCTTACCTCAGTGAAATCTGTCCTCCTGAAGTCTTGGTATGTTGCCTTGCTGCAGGCCTTTGACACCCTGTGCTGGATGGTGAATTCCAGTAGGCGATGATCACGATTGCCCAGGTGGTTGAGCACCCACAGTCCCCTCACCAGGTCATCGCGTGTGGCCAGGATGAGGTCCAACATGGAATTTCCCCTGGTGGGACTGTGCACTTCCTGGGTTAGATGGAAGTCCTGTAATTCAGATAGGAACCTACATGAGCAGTCAGACCTGACTGACTGCTCTTCCCAGCAGATGTTCGGATAGTTTAGGTCACCCATGATCACCACATCCCTTGACTTAACTGCCTCCGTAAGCTGACCAGAGAATTCCCAGTCCAGCTCTTCCCCCAGTTAGGTGGTCTATAGTAGATCCCCACTGTTAAGTCCCTTTACCCCTGACCCCCTTGTATTCTGACCCAAAGCACCTCAGTCTGCCCTACCTCAGACCCAGTGATGCTTGCTGAGGATGTGTATTGCTCTTTGACGTAGAGTGCCACACCCCCACCTTTCCTCCCTATTCTATCCCACCTATACAGCCTATAGCCCTTGATGTTTACCACCCAGTCATGCACTGGATCCCACCAAGTTTCAGTGAGCCCCACTATGTTTGAGTTTGTGTTAGCTAGCAGGAGGGCAAGTTCCTCCTGCTTGTTCCCCATACTATGAGCATTAGTGTAGAGGCTTTTAAGGTCTCCTGAGGGTATATGCACCTCCTCCCCAATCCCAGGATTATCCAGGCCCCTGTCTCTTACCTGGGTATTTCTTATGGTCATCTCCTGTCTTGACTGGGATGTTCTTGAGGGTGTCTTCTGAATCAGTTAAATGGGACTCTCAAAAACATGTTACGCTGATGCGCTCAAGAAGAATCATGAAAGTGGGACTTGTTCGTACCACCCCTGTTATTCACGGTAAGGGAAGTCCTGTAATCCTCCCTGGGATTCTCCCCATTCAAACTGGTATACAGGCACCAACTGCGGAACCTGTTGGATGTGTTGCAGGAGGAATGGGAGAAAAGGGAATCTACAGGGATACAACTAACTGAATATATATGAGAGTTGAGGAAAAGATTACAGAAAGCATGGGAGGCATCCAGAGAACATCTCAAACAAACACAAGAGAGACAAAAAGCCAGTTATGACAAAGGGGCCCAAGAAAGAGAATTATGGGAGGGGCAAAAAGTGTTAGTACTCCTACCCAATGTGACGAGTAAATTCCTAACTTGATGGCAAGGACTGTTCCAGATACTTGGTCCTGTTGATTATGAGATCTTATGCCCTGGATATAAAAAATAGAAACAAAATTTCCATGTCAATTTGTTAAAACCCAAGAATGATCCAGAGTGTCTAGTGGGGGCCCAAAAAAGAGAACAGATGGAACCAGGTAACAAAACAACTGAATTCAAAAGGGGACAAGAAGCCAATAAAGGATTATGTTTAGGAGATCAACTGACAGTAGAACAAAAAAGAAAGTTAAAGGTCCTAATAAACAAATTTGGGGATGTGTTTAACGAAACTCCAGTATATGATAAAGGAATAAGTCACAAGATTATCAACCCTGCAGGAAAAGTGATTAGAGAAAAATGAAGGAGAATCCCATATCATGATGTAATAAAAGCAGAGATTGACAAGATGCTGGCTCTGGGAGTTATTACAGAGTCTCATAGTCCCTGGCATAGTCTATTAGTAGCTGTGCCCAAACAAGATGGCTCACTACAATTATGTATGAACTTCAGAAATTAAATGAAATATCAAAATTTGATGCTTTTCCCATGCTGCACATAAGCAAATTATTAGAAAGAGTGGGAAGGGCCAAATTCATATTCACCTTGTATTTACCTAAGGGTTATTGGCAGATTCCTGTCTGCAAAGAAGACCGGGTAAAAACTCCTTTTGGCACTCCATGGGGAGTGTACGAATTCAAGCATATGCCCTTTGGCTTACATGGAGTTGTGGGAACATTCCAAAGATTAGTTGATTGAGTCTTGGCACCACATCAGCAATATGCTGCAGCTTGTATCAATGATATTATAATTTATGCTGATGAATGTAGCCAACATGTATATGCCCTTTGGGCCATTCTACAAGAGTTAAGACTGACTGATTTAACCACGAATCCATGCAAATGCGCACTAGGGCAAGCTGAAACCAAGAACTTGGGCTTTATGGTCTGACAGAGGTGCATTCGTGTGCTCATGGACAAAATAGAGGCCATTCAGGATTACTTACCACCCAAAACAAAGAAACAAATGTGGGCATTCCTAGGATTGGCCAGTTATTACTGCTTGTTCATCCCTCATTTCACGGCCATCATGGCCCTGCTAACTGACTTGCTAAAGGGGAGAGGTAATGGACCCATACAGGGATACAGACTGCTTAGAAGCTTTTTGGAAAACACAACAGGCTTTATGTAAGGACGCGGTCCTTCAAACACCCAACTTCCCATGTCCTTTCATCTTGCAGACAGATGCCTCTAATCAGGCCCTGGGAGTGATGTTAGCTCAAGAGGCTGACAGTGTGGAATGCCTAATTGCTTATGCTAGCAGGAAATTGAACCCCCAGGAACAAAGGTACACTACAATTGAGTGAGAGTGTTTGGCCATCAAATGGGGAGTAGAATATTTCTGGTACTACCGCCTGGGCTCCATGTTCACATTAGTTACTGATCATGCCCCTTTAAAGTGGCTACAGACCACACAAATTGACAATGCTCGGATCACCCGGTGGGCCCTCACTTTACAACCCTTTCATTTCCACATCGAATTTAGGCCCAGCTGTGCCAATGTTGTAGCAGACTTCCTGTCCTGGTGTCATCTAGAAGACAACCCTTCCGTGGCTCACGTTACTCACTCAGATGAGACCCCTGCACTTTGAGACTGCACCGAGGGGCCAGAATGTAAGGCACTTAGCAGCATCTTAAGGTGGAGGATGTGTGAAGAGACAGCAGGGGTAAATAAAGGACATTTGGCAGAAGAAGGGTCAGAAAGAGAATGAAACAAGGGAGCTAGAGGAGAGTGGCGATTCCAGAGCAGCTTCTCCATGACACTGGGATAAGCCGCAGGAAAAGAGGGCAGAGCTGTTGAGAAGCGGAGGCTGAAGAAGGAGTGTGGAGCCAGCATGAGTGGTGAGAGGGAAGAGAAAAGCCAGGCTGGAAGGGGAGACTCATAGGTGAGACAGGTGGGACAGAGAAGCCCCACCCAAAGGAAAAAAAAAAAAAAAAAGAGAGGTAACCTTTGAGAAGAGGAAGATAAGGACAGGGGAACTCTCCTCTCTTCTGGAAGATATCGGAACTATGGCATGACTGTTGGGGATGACGTATCTAGGAGTTGCTTTCATAGTTTCATAATTTCATAGTTAGTAGGGTCAGAAGGGACCTGAGCAGATCATCAAGTCTGACCCCCTGCCATGGGCATGAAAGAATGCTGGGGTAAAACGACCCCAGCTAGGTGATTATCTAGCCTCCTTTTGAATACCTCCAGGGTAGGAGCGAGCACAACTTTCCTTGGAAGTTGGTTCCAGATCCTAGCCACCCTGACTGTGAACTAGTGCCTCCTGATATGTAGCCTGAATCTACTCTCAGTCAACTTATGGCCGTTATTCCTCATTACTCCCGGTAGTGCTCAGGGGAGCAGGGTCTCTCCCATAGCCTGCTGGTCCCCCTGGGCCAGTTTATAGACAGCCACCAGATCCCCTCTTAGCCTTCTCTTGTGGAGGCTGAACAGGTATAAGTCCCATAGCCTCCCCTCGTACAGCCTACCTTGCTTCCCCCTGATCATGTGAGTGGCCCTCCTCTGGACCCTCTTGATGCTGTTCATATCACTTCTAAAGTGTAGCACCCAGAACTGGACACAGTACTCCAACTGTGGTCTGAACACTGTCACATAGAGGGGGAGAGTCACCTCCTTGGACCTGCTCATGATGCATCTGTGGATGCATGACAAGTTGTGGTTAGCTTTCCTGACTGCATCGCCACATTGGCGGCCCATGTTCATCTTGGAATCAATAATGACACCAAGATCCTTTTCCACCTCTGTGCTGACTAGAAGGGAGTTCCCCAGCCTGTAGGTATGCTGCTGGCTCTTCCTCCCCAGGTGCAGTACCTTGCACTTGTCAGTATTAAAACCCATCCTGTTCTCATCTGCCCACCCTTGTAACCTGTCTAGATCTAGTTCCAGCCTGTCCCTCTCCTCTAGCATGCCCAGTTCTCCCCACATCTTAGTGTAATCCGCAAATTTGAATAAGGTACTTTTCACCTGCTCATCCAAGTCGCTGATGAAGATATTGAGCAGTGGGGGCCTGAGGACCAAGCCCTGGGGGACCTCACTGCCCACAATCCTCCAGGTCAAAAAAAACCATCCACCCCAGCTCTCTGGGTTCAGCCCTCCAGCCAACTTGCAACTGATCTGACTGTGTAGGCATCGATGCCACAGTCATCTTATTTTTTAATGAGGCTAGGGTGAGAGACAGTGTCTAAGGCCTTCCTAAAGTCCAGAAAGACTACGTCCACCGCAACACCATCATCCAAGGATTTTGTGACCTGGTCATAGAAGGCCACCAGGTTGGTATGACAGGACCTGCCTTGAATGAACCCATGTTGGTTTCCCCTAAGCATAATCTCCCCTCCTGGTCCCTCGCAGATGTGTTCCTGGATAATTTTCTCAAAGAGCTTGTTGCCCGGTGCAGTCAGGCCAACTTTCAGGATCTCAATATTGTGCTGTTAGACAGGAGGGTGTAACACAATTGCACATATACAAACACACAAATCAATTAGGTGCATACACATTCACACTACCAGCTCAGGTACATACACATTCAAACCAGCACATGCATACCTATTACAAATTCAAACACATACACTATACACCCCAAAAGTTAGACACAGATCACTAATTCATATATCATGCACACAATGCCATATATATATATACATATACATCATATACACATACATTTATATACATATACATCATATACACACACATATATATACACATACACACACACACACACTCACATTAGCAACTCACATTAGCAACTCAGATACACACACATTCAAAATAGCTAGTGTAGGTTCATGCACACCTGTCACCAGTTTAAGCCCATACATGCTACACACACCAAATTTAGACAGAATTAGTTACCAGTTACCAACACCTTCACATCCACATACGTGGATTACTAATTCATATACCACACATACACAATATCTATATATGTATATATACATGTATTCACTAATTTACACACATACCACCCACTTACACATACACACAGGTGAGTTCCCAAGTTGGGTGTTGTGATGTGTATGCATGTATGTGCTTGGTGTACTTGGGAAACCTGGGGAAAGGTTAAGGTAAGAAAGTAGAAGTGTAGGGAGTTAAAGTTACTAGGACCAGGATTAAAACTGGTAGACTACAGGGGCCTGAGCTGAAGAACTGGGGCTCAGGGGTAACTTTAGATTAATTGATCTTAACTGATTAAAAGACAACACCCAAAGCCTGCAGAGCAGGGAAGCGATGCCGGCACAGAGGCTGGGACTGGAACCAGAGCTACGGGGGAGCTGAAAAGGAAGGTGCTGGAGAGGGAAAGTGGGATTAAGGGGAAGTGTGGGTGTTAAAGAGGTGCTCTGGGTGTGGGGTGCCAGAGGATGGTTCTGGGGCAGCTAGAGAAGTTGCAGGTAGCTGCAGTAGGTGCTGAGAGCTGGAGAAAACTGCAGGACAGCTAAGAGGAGGTGGGAAGCTGTCGGGCGTGGGGGGAGTACTTCAGAAGGTGCAGGGGAAGCCTAAAAACAGAGAGAGAGACAGTAGAAAAATCACAGGAAAAACAGCAGGAGAGACTGAAAGGTGGCAGGGCAGCAGGAAAGTAAGGAGAGTCTGAGAGGTGGTAAAAAAGTGGAGATGGAATTGGGAGGAGATCGGTAAACTAGTGGAGAGCGGGGGCTGGAGCTGAGAGAGAGAGAGAGAGAGAGAATATGAGGCTGGAATTTAAGATAGGTAAGGGACTGGGATTCAATAAAACATGACCCAACTTGGGGTTGCAAATGACAGTGGTTTTATTGAACAGGGGAGATGGTAACACAATATCTTATTGGTTCCCTTTTACACACACAACACACACACACACACAATGGCAGCAGGGGTTAGAGAGGCTTGGTGCAGGGGCTGAAGTCCACTGAAGTCCAGGAGGAGAGAGAGAGAGAGAGTCCAACTTGTAGGAGGAGGTGTGCAGGTAATATCTACCTATCCCAGGCTGGAAGTTGATGCTCAATGGCCAGTTGGGGTCTCCTTCAGCTTGGTGTTGTCCAGAGGGGATTGCTGGTAGGGCCTCCGGGGTGGATAGGTGATGTGAAGCTGGTCTGGTCTGGAAGGAAATGGCCTTCCCACTGGGTCTATCTTCACTGCCCCTTTTTATAGGGGCAGACCTTGTGTGACCCTAGTGACAGGAGGCATGCCCAGGCAAGGGTCAGCCCTTGGCGTACTGAGCATGTGTGCTTCATGAAGGGATGTGCAATTTCAGGTGTCTGTAATGGTGAGAGTTGCTAGTTCTGCAGGGTTTTTTGTCTTTCAAATGCTGGGTTCTTGTCTCTGTTCCTGGGTGAGGTCCATGGTTCCTGGATGAATCAATGTGAGGTGATGGCCCAGTCATTACAGGTTATTTAGTAGAGGCCTGCTACTATTGTCTTTCAATCATTCCCAATCATTCTCATTCATTGGAGAACCAATTTACATGGGAGGGATTCAATGAATCATATTCTTGCAACATGGGATGCCCAGGCAGAGGACACAAGATGGAGGCTTGACATATAAAATGGAAATTTGCCATGACTTTGGTTTACTTACAAACACAGGCCTAAACCATACAATATCCATATGAAACAATAACAATCAATATGAAAATTATAATAATACAATATACAACAGTAAGAATCAATACAAACCTAATAACAATACAATATAAAACAGGGGATATTCAAAACCAAAAACTTGCTCCCAAAATAAAAATGTTTAAAGCTTATCCTAAGACTGAGCTCACTTATAGTTATCTATAGGGAATAGAGAGGGAGTGAAAAAGTCAGAAATGGTTGGGGAAGGGGAGGGAATGCATTTTAAAATAAATTTAAAAAAAGAAAATCTAGGGGTTTTGCTACAAGCTTCCCCAGGACCAAGGTAAGACTAATGGGCCTTTAGTTTCCTGGGTCCTCTTTCCTCCCTTTTTTGAAAATGGGGACCACATTGGCCCTTTTCTAGTCCTCCAGCACCTTGCCAAAGCACCATGAGTGCTCATAAAGCTGTGCCAGGGGTCCCGCAATGACCTCTGCTAATTCCCGCAGCACTCTGGGGTGGAGATCATCAGGACCTGCTGATTTGAACACATCTAGTCTCACCAGAAATTCCCTGACTAGGTCCTCACTGATCCTGGGCCTGGCAGAGTCTCCCCTGGGTCCATCGGGGAACCTGGTGGGAGGGATGCCCCAGTTGCTGCTCAAAAAGATGGAGGCAAATAAATTGTTGAAGAGGTTAGCTTTGTCATCTGGTGTGACCAGCAGATTTCCTAGCGTATCCTGCAGAGGTCCTACATTACCCGGTATCTTCTTTTTTACCCCTTATATATTTTAAAAAGACTTCTTGTTATCCTTGATCCAGCTCGCTAGTCCCAGTTCCATCTTCACCTTAGCCTTCCTAACAGCCGCCCTGAAGTCTTGAGCAATGGAGGTATAATCCTCCTTGGTGATGGCCCCTCCCTTCCATTGGGTGTACACCTCCTTTTTAGCTTTGAGATGTTCCTGGATACTTTTGGTGAGCCATGGGGGATTTTGAGCACTCTTGCCCCCTTTGGTCCATGTGGGGATTGTCACCCTTTGGGCTTGAAGTATTGTTTCCATAAGGAACAACCACTCTTACTGGACTCCCAACTCCAATCCCCTCTGGAACCTCAGTGCCTCCCCGACTAGTCTCCTTACCTCATTGAAATCTGCCCTCCTGAAATCTAGGACTGTTGCCTTCCTGCAGACCTTTGACACCCTGTGCTGGATGGTGAATTCCAGTAGGCAATGATTGCTATCGCCCAGGTGGTCGAGCACCCGCAGTCCACTCACCAGGTTGTCACCCATGGCCAGGACTAGGTCTGACAAGCCTTTTCCTCTGGTGGGACTGTGCACCTCCTGGGTTAGATGGAGGTCCTGTAACTTGGCTAGGGACCTACGTGAGTGGTCAGACCTGGTTGACTGCTCTTCCCAGATGTCCAGATAGTTTAGGTCACCCATGATGACCATGTCCCTTGACTTAACTGCCTCTGAGAGCTGACCTTAGAATTCCTGGTCCAGTTCTTCCCCCTGGTTGGGTGGCCTGTAGTAAACCCCTACTGTTAAGTCCCGTTCCCCTGAACCCCCTTGTATTCAGACCCAGAGCACTTCAGTCTCTGGGTCTGAGATAGGCACATTCATAAATGGGAAATAAACAAAAGTCATAAGGATAGAAATTTCTGCAAGTCTCAGGAAAGAGAGACCACGCCTGCAGGGAAAGAAAAGAAAAAATAAGAAATAGAGTTCAATGCAAAGAAGTCGGGATTGTCTTAAAAGTAATTGATAAGTAATAAATTCAATTTAGCTGAATTACGTCTGAGCAGGATTCTGTTTAAGTTGATGTTAATGTTTAATTGATGTAATGAAGTAAAGATAGTCTTGCAAATAGCAGGACGATAATAGATGTGAGTTTGAATATTGATAAATAAAGGACATTGTAAACCAGACTTGAAAAAGGTAAGGTTGTAATTGCTAATTGATGGTCAGCACTTAGGCACCTCACAAAACAAAAAGAAGAAGAAAAAAGGGGGGGGGGAAGCAGAGAGATTTCTTAGATGAGCCTCTCCCACAAGACAGATTGCCAGCTATTATTATGGTAGATAATAATTGACACCTCCTGACTTATAACATCATTTATTAATCAAGACGTGGCAGTACATTTTTCAAAGTGCTTAAGTGCCACATCATATGATGACTGGACATGTCCTCCCATTTCTTCACAGCTTCTACCTGTGACATGTGGCAACGAGCCATACTTAAAGTAACTAAATGTGTTCCAGCTCAGGGAAAGATCCAAAACTAAAGTTTTTTCTGTAATAGTAATTTCCAAATGTTCTGGATCAGATTGGAACCCAAGTATTAAAAAGGCAAATAGTGGGTGTAGGGAATTTAATTTATTTGAACAGATGGTAAGTGTAAAAGGGATGTAAAGCCAGGTGATTTGGAACCAACTGGAAAAGAAACAAAATCCAGAAAAGGGAGTGTGTGTCAAGGGAGAGAACAGTGAAGGGATTGGCTGGACATAGAAACTTGGACAAGGAGCTGGTGAGGGAAAAGGGACATTAAAATTTGGTGCCTATTCTGGGCAAGGTGGACTAAGAAACAGTTTGAGGGCTTCTGGAGACTGGAATGAGGGGGGGCCGGGGAGTCTTGAGAAAAAAGCAAAGATAATAGAGAAAAATCAGTTAAAGTGAGTAGGGAACAGGATGATTGAGAATGACTGGACAAGGAGAATGGGAGCTAGAGGCAGGAAGAGACTGGTAGATTACATTGATAAAACTGTATTATAAGGCATGTGTACAAGGGGCTCAAATTAATGTTCCATTTACTGCCTTAATACTGGCATTTCCTCACATGAAAGTACTCAGACTCAGCTTCACAATCCAATAATATTATTTTAATGTCATTTCATTTACTCCAGAATCTTACCAGAAGCTGACTCTGGAAGTGATACTTTGGCATTTTGTGGGGGAAAAAAAAATCAGTAACACCTCATAAAGTGTTTAAGATGCAAGAGAGAAATTACTGTCAAAATGTAAATAGTAAATTAGATAGTTTGTAGATCTAATTATATGTAAATAATTGATGATAAACCAATACAAATGCTTCCTATAATCAGCTATCAATAACATGATTATTAAAGCCAAGGAGATGAAGAGTCACATTAGCTATAGGAATTAATCAGTAACACCTCATAAAGTGTTTAAGATGCAAGAGAGAAATTACTGTCAAAATGTAAATAGTAAATTAGATAGTTTGTAGATCTAATTATATGTAAATAATTGATGATAAACCAATACAAATGCTTCCTATAATCAGCTATCAATAACATGATTATTAAAGCCAAGGAGATGAAGAGTCACATTAGCTATAGGAATTTAGATATAGATTCATAGATTCATAGATGTTAGGGTCGGAAGGGACCTCAATAGATCATCGAGTCCGACCCCCTGCATAGGCAGGAAA